>NW_026129274.1:27052-75829 GCF_022985175.1 Labeo rohita
GCTATCAAACCACCTAAAATCCCTTACACTTTCATTGAGGGGGTGAAAACTTTTATACAAAGAGACCTATGGTGCACCTAAGCGATTTATTTGGTATAGCAAAGCTTAACAACTCCCCACTGAAAAAAAACAGCTAAAACCAGCCTTTGGCTGGTCTCCCAGGCTGGTTTTAAAGTGGTTTTGGCCATTTTTTTTAGCTGGTCAGGCTGGTCTTAGCTGGCCAAGCTGGGAGACCTGCTAAAAGTCCAGCCAAGGTTAAACCATCTAATACTAGACAACCAGCCTAGGTTGGTTTTAGCTGGTTTTTAACTGGTTTTTACTGGATCAACTGGTTTTAGCTGATTTAAACATGTTAATCATGCTAGAAACATGTTAATCATGAAGGCATCATGCTAGTAACTTGCTAATCATGTTAGCGACCTGCTATCAACATGCTAATCATGCTAGCAACATGTTCATAACTTGCTAATCATACTAGAAACATGCTAGCAACATGGTAATCATGCTAGTAATATGTTAATCCTGCTAGGAACATGGTAGCAACATTCTAATCAGGCTATAAACATGCCAGTAACTTATTAATCATGCTAGAATCATGCTATTAACTTGCTAATCATGATAACAACATGCTAGTAACATGCTAAAAACATTATAATCAGCCTATAAAAATGCAAGCAACAACCTATTATGCTAAAACATGCAAACAACATGTTAAATCGTATAAGCAATGTGCTAAATCATGATAGCAACATTTTATACATTTACAACTGCTTCAAACTTTCAGGCTAGGCCTTCTCAAGCCAACTCAAAGTCTGTTCTTAAACTTTACTCATCTAGTTGTAATTTGTTGCTTTGTTGCCCTTTATGATATTAAGACAATCTTTCACTTCAGTTTAACATCACTCAATCAGATTTTACAACATCTGGAAGGTTAAGCATTTGATATTATTGTATGGGAAGGAATCAAGTTCCTTGGCAGCTTTGGCATTGTATCTGTTGGCAATCTCTTTGTATGTCAACAGCTGCCTGATCCCAAATCAGTATTTCATGTAATTTCATTTTATTTGTAGTTGCTTCAAGTTGCTTTGTTTTGGGGTCCTGGTCACCCTTTTGGTATTTATTTTGTGCAAATGACAGACTGATTGTACATTTGTCCCTCATTCCTTTAAATATAGGGCTACTTTTACTCCTAAATAGCCTAATATAATGTTATTATTATAAAGTCATTTATTTAATTTTTCCGTCAAGCATAAATGCCTCACCTCAGAAATTCATGCCAGTCAGAGTCCCGGCACACGCTAAAACTGTGACAGACTTTGCCACAGTGTTGACATTACGAGTAAATGCACAAAAGGTTGGTGAAAACAGTTCTTATGTTTACTAATTAACTTTTCAATGAATTGGACGTCTCTACCACTCGAGAAAATCTCCATATGAATGAATGACATTTTGGATTCAGACTTTTGTATTTCACCAAACTGTAAGTAGTTTGAGTCACTGTTTTTGACACAGGACTTTAAAAGAACAGAAGCAAAAATAAGCAGTCATTGTTTAGGATGTGTGTTTTGCTGACTATTTTTCAGAAGAAAAACCTTATCTCAGTCGTTCACACTTTATGTTCCTCTTTTTAATACATGTAGCAGGGTGTGATCACTCTATTCCATTCTCTGTTTTTATGGCACATATCACAATCCTGCAGAGCATATCTTCTTAAAAATATATTTTTTGCTAAAGATTAGAGAAGTATATGTTTTAAGTTAGAATTACTATTGTTTTGTGATTATTAAACAGTCAAATTGTCTTTTAATTTAAAAAAAAAAAAAACATTACTCAGTATGATATTTGGCCTCTGTGTGATACTTAATTTTGATTGGCCAGTGCTGTCATCATGTGGTCAAATTATTTCATGTCTCTGGTATCACTTCACACCGTATCTCACATAATAATATAATTTTTTGTAATGCATAATAATATGCATTGCAAACAAGCAATATTATAAATTTACATTATAAATGACTGTAAACAATTGTGAATATAAATACAATGTAAACAATGTTGACTTGCATTTGTTTGACTTCATTTCTGTTTATTTACTTAATTTAGGTTAAATTGCTATTTGTAGTCTGACATTAATATTTTTAAAATGTATGAATTCCAATGTGTAACGGAAGTCTTAACCAGCTTTACATAGAGTTGGTCATGATATTTCACAACTCAACTCGTTTGAAATGTTGGTGAAATCTGATGAAGTGATAAAAGTTGAAGAAGTGGTATAAAGTCTTGAACATTAGAGAAGAAAACATTTACCAGGATAATTGTGAATTGAATCATCATAACGTGAGTTATAATTACTTGTATAGAGTTATTTATATAATTTTAAAGCATGCAAAAATAGCATTATTTGGTTGCATATTTGTAATTATAATTCATCTTTGCCAGTAATAGAAATGCATTGATCATATACTCATTTATTCATCAAGATTCTTGACACAACACTTTACATATAACTAATAATTTTACACTGACAATATTTGATATTAGCAAGATAAAGCAGGCACTTCAGCTCAATTACAACAATGGAGGATTATCATTATATTTTCAAATATGCAATGAAGGTGATTTCTCTGGTCTTCTACTTCCTGACCTTCATCCTTGGTGTTCCTGGAAACACATTTGTTGTGTATGTTGCTGGATTTAAGATGAGGAGGACCGTTAATACAGTTGGGTTTCTCAATCTAGTGATTGCCTACCTCTTTTCTATGCGACTAGGAGCTTTGAGGATAAACACTGGCCGTATGGATCCATAATGTGCAAGATTCTCCCCTTCATTATGCTCATCACCATGTTTGCCAGTGTTTTCACCTTGAGCTTGATTAGTCTGGATCGTTTTTACTCACGTGATCACACTGGTTTGGGCTCAAAATCATTGCAGTCTGTTAATTGCACGACTGTCCTGTGTAGCAGCCTGGGTTCTGGCTTCAATTCTTAGTCTGCCTTTCATGATGTTAAGAGACACTTACACACTAAATGACACAACATACTGCCTGTACCATCTACCTGATGAAGACAGTGTTAAAATGTATGGAACGTTAAGCATCATTAGATTTGTGTTTGGCTTTTTGGTTCCTCTCATATGCATCACAACGTGCTATGGATTCATCGCACGCAAGTTATGCAGGAGTCATTTTCACTCTGGGCGAGCTTTTCGCATCATGTTGGCTGTAATCGTGGCCTTTCATCTGTGCTGGTTGCCGTATCACATAGTGGAATTGATAATACATATAAAGATTTGATGAGTGTATGTTTTAATTTAGAATTACTGATTTATGATTATTTAGCATTCAAATTATCTTTTAATTTGGAAAAAACATTATTTTACCTTTAGTGTGTAATGGTGCTGTTTGAGCATAAGCAACATCTGCAAAGTTACGACGCTCAAAGTTCAATGCAAAGGAAGATCTTTTCTTTAACAGAATTTGCTTTTTAAGGCCAACAACAAAAGGCTGGTAGGGACTACAACAAGCTTGTTCCCGGGTTCAAAACTCAAACCACCAACAACTATTTTGCATAAAGAATAAAAAAATTCAAAATGAAACTTTGTAGATTTAATAACATTGTAAAAGCTGTTATACATATACATATAAAGCAATACTATATAGGAAATCTCAACTAACTGATCATTTATGTCATCACCAAATGTAAACTATCCTTGTCCAGCTCTCTATACTATAAAATCATTATTAACATAAATATATAAATTACATTATGAACAAACAATAATACTGTCATGAATCTGGTCCTGTACACCAGTCTGCTCGCCACCAGAGGTCGCCTTGCCATTTCACATTACACAGACTGTTGCACCACACCCCAGACTATGTTCCCCATCATCCACTGTGCTGATCACATGCATCCAATCAGACACTGTATATAAGCCTCGGACTTCCTGGTGATATTCGCCGAGTAATTGTGAATTGTTTTACAAATCAGTTACATCTTTAGACACAGACACATTTGCTGACAGTTACTAAGAAAACTGACTGCTGTGACTTCCTATAAAACAACTTTCTTTTCCCCCACAGCAGACTGTACTCAAACAATTTACAATGTATATTGTGGCCCAGCTCTAAACTGCTAAATTTGGACTATAATGTACTATTTAGATATTATAAACTTTAACATTATATGTTTGTGTAAAACTTCATTGAAATAAAGTCTTGTGAAAAGCACTATATAAACACAACTGACTTGCAACTGGTTATCTACATTCCTATTTATTTGCATATTGAATTGCTATTTCTCATATATATCTATTTGCATGCATATATTTGGCATTGCATTCAAGATACTGAATTTTTTTTTTTTTTTTTTTTCCCAACTCATGTATTCCCTGCAGGGAATTGAATCCATGGCATTTGGCATTGCTAGCACCAACATGATGATTTAACTCAATGAGTGTTGGTATAAGGTGTTGTCACAAACACACATACAAACACAGGGGAGACGTGAGGTGAGTAGCAATCCAATCCAGAGATTTATTGACAAGTTCGTAAGTACAACAAACGGAGTGAAACAGAATAAATGAGTTCTTAACTGACTGTCCTTGAAATGTTGAGTAGATGAGAGTTCCAGAGAGCAACGGAGAGATCCACATGGAGAGAAGCAAGGAGTCAGGAATAGCATTAGCAAGTGAACGGTAGACCAGACAAAGAGGGTATGTGAGAGTGTCTCTTATATAGGGTGTGGCTCAATGAGGATCAGGTACAGATGATTAGAATTCGGGTAATGATGAACGAGTGGGCGGTGCAACTGGAAGTGTGGCAGATGGAGGTGGCTGTGGTGAAGGCCCATACCCCTCCCAGTCGACGAGGTATTCCAAGTGCAGCCCCCCCCCGTTGATCTGCCTCAGGATCTTGAACGGACCAATGTAGCAGGGACTCAGCTTACGGCAGGGCAGACATAGACGTAGGTCACAGGTGGACAGCCAGACCTGATCCCCAGGCTGGTAAATGGGAGCAGTCCTTCTTCTGGCGTTGGCGAACCTCTTGTGCTGTCGATCTGCCCGCTGGAGATGGTGATGAGCTGAGTCCCACACTCTCTCGCTCTCTCGAAACCAGTGGTCGACAGCTGGAACATTAGAGGGTTCCTCCGTCCAGGGAACCTGCTCCAGCTGTGTTGGTCCTCGTGACAGTATGCCCGGAGGTAATGTCCCAGCTCTTGGATCTTTCTCTCTATCTGGCCATTGGTCTGTGGGTGATAACCAGATGAGAGGTTAACAGAAACACCAAGTAGCTTAAAGAAAGCTTTCCAGACATGTGAGATGAATTGAGGTCCCTGGTCCGACACGATCTCCTCGGGCAGGCCGAAGTGACGAAACATCTGCTGGAAGAGATGTTCAGCAGTTTCAAGTGCCGTGGGCAGTCCCTTTAGAGGGAAAAGCTTGCACATTTTGGAGAATCGATCGACCATGACTAGTACACAGGTGTTACCTTCCGAGCTCGGGAGATCCGTCACGAAGTCCACTCCTGTGTGGGACCAGGGCCTCTGTGGGATGGGTAATGGTACCAGCTGGTACAGGAGTAGAATGCACAGGGATGGAGGAGAGGAGGCTTGGGATAGCACCGCACCCACTCCAGAGGTGGAAGCGTCGACCTCAACTGTGAAGGGGAGTTCAGGATCTGGGTGATGTAACAAGGGTGTGGTACCAAAGATGTCTTTGAGCCGTTGGAACGCTTCGTGAGCAGCGGGGTTTCAGGTGAGATTTTTGGGTTTACCCCTCAGGAGGGAGGTTAACGGAGCCATGATGGAACTGTAGTTCTTGATAAATCGTCGGTAGAAATTGGAGAAACCCAGGAACAGTTGAAGTTATTTTACTGTGAGAGGTTGAGGCCATTCCTGTATGGCGGAGACTTTCCCCTGATCCATCTGCACGCCCTCGGCACTGATGACATATCCAAAGAACTGTACGGATGGTTGGTGGAACTCACTCTTCTCAATCTTGAGGTAAAGACTGTGTTCAGGTAGTTTATGGAGGACCTGCTGGACGTGCTGGTGATGTTTGGCCAAGTTCCGGGAGTAAATCAGAATATCGTCAATGTAGACCACAACGAAACGATGGAGGAACTCCTGGAACACCTCGTTCATAAACGTTTGGAAGACGGATGGGCTGATGGATAAGCCATACGGCATGACCCGTAGGTGTTACAAAGGCCGTCTTCCATTCGTCCCCCGCACGAATACGAACAAGGTTATACGCACTCCGCAGGTCCAGCTTCGTGAAGACCCGGGCTCAACGAAGCTCTTTGAGGGCGGCTGGGACCAGAGGGAGTGGGTAGGGTTGTTGTTTGATCTGGGAATTGAGTTGTCTGTAGTCAATGCAGGGACGTAAACCTCCATCCTTCTTGCCCACGAAGAAGCTTGAAGAGGCCGGCGAGGTAGATGGTTTGATGAATACTTGACTCCGCTATATACATCGCCTGGCGTTCCGGGATGGACAATGGATATATACGGCCCCTTGGGGAGCTGGGCAGATTTATGTACAGATTTGTGCATTATTTACTCTATATACAGCTGTATAAATAAAGAGATGTGCAAATGTATTTACATAATAATACCACAGAAAGAGACAATAATTAGAAATGGAGAAAAAACTACAGAAATTAATTGTAGAACACAGGTAATGATTCATGCTTTAGCTTTATAAGATGGAGATGGCATTTGGGAAAAAACAGGTTTTATGCCTAGATGTTCTAGTGCTCAGGGATCTGTAGCGTCTGCCTGAGGAGAGAAGTTCAAACAGGTTGTGCCCAGGGCGAGAGGGGTTTTTAATGATGTTTCCTGCCCGTTTCTTCATTCTGGAGATGTGGGAGCATATGTAGAAATTCACCCTAGTGAAAAGTAATATATTTAAAATACATTTATTTCAAACTAAGTATAGTTCAAATCTATTAAACTTGTTTACTGATATATCCCTCAAGACTTAATTGATATAAAATTATAATTAAACTTTATTTGGACTAATACATGTGCACAATTCACATTTCTTAATATTAAGCCTAAAATGTGTTTTAATGTCACTATTGGTGAGGATTGTGTGATCTTTTAATAAAAAAGTTCTTTAAATGCAAAATATTTAAAGTGTACCAGAAATATACTCACAATAGTTCCACTTTAGCACAATCAAATATACTTCAGTTCATCTTTAGTTGGACTTAAGCACTATATTTCTAATTTAGCACACTTTATACCAGTTTAGTATAGGCTACTAAAAGTACAAATGCATGGTATTATATTAAGAACATAAATAAGGTGAGAGCGACATCTGGTGGTGAGCGGTCCGCAATTCACAGACCAGATCCGTAACATAGCACATGGGCCGTCAGACGAGACTTGACTTGACTCTTATCGATCAGGCATGTCATGACGAAACTCTGGACAGACAGTGGGGATGTAACAGGGCTCTAAACAGATAGATGAAACGTGGCTTGGCTCTGGACGGACAGACGTGCAGGAGGTGCGGGGCCCTGGGCGGACTTTGTTCTGGGCGGACAGACGCCCTGGGTGGAGCAGGCTGGCTTTGCTCTGGTGGGTCCAGTACACTGGCCATCATGACAGGCCATGCCCTTGGGGTGATGAGACATGGCTCTGGGCGGTCAGACGAGACGACTGACTTGGGCATGTCATTCTGAAGATCAGGGCTCTAAACAGATGATGAAACGTGACTTGACTTGGTTTTTGCTCTGGACTTGGCTCTGAAGTTCAGTAGTGACTTGACTTGATACATGAAGTCCTGCGGTGACTTGACTTGGCTTGTGAAGATCAATAGTGACTTGATTTGATTCGTGAAGATCGACTGTGACTTGACTCGGCTCACTAAGACCATTTGTGGCTTCACTTGACTTTACCTTGCTGGAACAGCTGTGGCTTGACCTTACTAAAGCAGATGTGGCTTGACTTAACTTAACTGGAACAGTTGCGAGTTGACTTGACTTTGCTGGAGCAGCTGCGACTTGACTTTACTGGAGCAGCTGCGACTTGACATGACTCAGAAGGTGTTGTAGTGTCTTGACTTGACTTAGCAGGATCAGCAGCTGTAATGTGACTCGATTCAGGAGCCGCATCTGGAAGGGCGGTCATGACGGGTGCAGACTCAGGAGCAGAAGACATAACGTGAACAGGCTGTGGCTTGGCTGACGTGGCGTTAGCGGGCACTGGCTTGGCTGACGTGGCGCTAGCGGGTGCTGGCTTGGTCGACGTGGTGTTAGCGGGCGCTGGCTTGGTCGACGTGGCGTTAGCGGGTGCTGGCTTGGCTGACGTGGCGTTAGCAGGCTCTGGCGTGGCGGCCATCTTGGCGACAGGCTCTGGCGTGGCGGCCATCTTGTGCAGTGGCTCAGGAAAGACGGCTGTAACTTGACTTGAAACAGGAGCGGCAGCTGTAATTTGACTTGACACAGGAACAACAGCTCTGACTTTACTTGACTCAGGAATGACAGCTCTGACTTGACTTGACTCAGGAACCACGGCTGTGACTTTGCTTGACTTGGGGAATACAGCTGTAACTTGACTGGACTTAGGAAGAGCAGCTGTAGCTTGACTTGACTCTGGAACAACCGCCGTAGCTCAACTTGACACTGTAACAATGGCTGTAATCTTGCTTGACTCTGGGGTGGCAGCTGTGACTTTACTTGACTCAGGAAGCACAGCTGCAACTTGACTGAACTCAGGAAACACAGCTGCACCTTGACTGGGCTTAGAAACTTGACTTGACTCAGGAAACACAGCTGCAACTTGACTTGACTCGGAAACTTGACTTGACTCAGGAAACACAGCTGCAACTTGACTTGACTCAGAAACTTGACTTGACTCAGGAAACGCAGCTGCAGCTTGACTTGACTTGGAAACTGGACTTGACTCAGGAAACGCAGCTGCAACTTGACTTGACTCGGGTATGGCAGCTGTGACGTGACAGAGCTCCGTTTTCAAAAGAGTAATCCGACAAGACAGGCGTGGGGTATCAAAGGCAGGCAGCGAGACAGACTAAACGATACAACAAGGCAAAACAAGAAAACTAGACACAGGATCACACGGAGAAACGCTTTGTACGAATGATAAACAATTCAATACTCGGCAGTGAGTGACAGCTTTTATACTGTCTCTGAATGGTGCAAGTGATAAGAGCAGTGGCTGATGGGTAATGTAGTTCGGGGTGTAGTGCGACAGTCTGGGTGCAAAATAAGGTGAGAGAGACATCTGGTGGTGAGCGGTCCGCAGTTCACTGACCAGATCCGTAACAGTAGCATACTGTGAATGTAAAGGGTAACATTTTATGTCACACTTTTACCTGATGTTTCTTTATGCTTTTTTATCTTATTTTCATAAAATAAAATGTTATAGCATTTAAACTTTTCCTTTCTATCTGCGAATGATGCTTCTGATGATGTAGTAAGGAACGCAACTTTCACGCGACTGATTAACAGATAAACCTCGCTCTTATTTTGTGGTTGTTTTAACCATTTCCTTCGTACTTTCGGTTTAACAACATTAAGTTAAAAGTCATTTATCATTCAGTGGAATTGTGGGCATGCTTTTAGACACACCTTGTTTTTGCTCCGTACGAACGCGCAGCCTTCAAGTGCTCAGTTAATGTCAAAGGTATGAATGAGAGCTACTGAAAAACTACAGAAGTACAACTATTTTACTCTAGCACAGGGGTGCCCAACCCTGTTCTTGGAGATCTACCTTCCTGCAGAGTTTAGCTCCAACCTTGATCAAACACACCCGTCTGTAATTATTAAGTGCTGCTTCAGATCCTAATTAGTTGGTTTTGGCGTCTTTAAACGGGGTTGGAGCTGAACTCTGCCGAAAGGTAGATCTCCAGGAACAGGGTTGAGCACCCCTGCTCTAGCAGTACTGACCACAAGTACTAGGGAGAGATCACACATTAACTGCTCAAAAAATGTGTCGGTGAGAGTGCGCGCGCAATCCTTTGACCGGCAGAAAATGGAGCGTGTGAAGGAGAGATGAAAGGAACAACACTGGTCTCCATTAATTCGAGCTTGTAGTAATTTAATGTGTATATATTTTAAAACACTGAATCGCTATAGAATTCATTAGATTCTTAGTGTTTAAATCGATTACTGGCCGAAATCAGTAATTCACGATTCAAAAATCCATGTTTCTAGATCGATGTGAATCGTTACACCCCTAGTTATGGAGTTATGTGTGACAACTCAAAAGCAAAGTGTATGATGTATAAACAGTGTATTACTTATAACATGCAAGGATTCGCTTGTAATTTTAAATAAAGATTGTGACTAGATGAAAAGAAGCAAAAGAAAAAAATTAGTTACATCTTTAGACACACATTTGGCGGCAACTACTAAGAAAACTGACCGCTGTAACAAAACAACTTCCTTTATTTCAGTGACCAGGAGACACTGACAGATTTTAAGTTTCCAAATAATTTGCTGTAAATGTAAATGAATGGTACACTAGTTATATTTTTAGATTCACACATTTACTAAGAAAAGCAGCAATTACTAAGAAACTTTGTAACTACAAGTTCCTCCTTATCCTTTTTTTCAGGAGACACTTGTCAATTAAATGACAGAAGACAGATTTTAAAGGGGTCATCGGATGCTAAGTTCACTTTTACATGTTGTTTGAACTTTAATGTGTGTTGGCAGTGTATGTACAAATCTACCCTATAATGATAAAAATCCATACAGTGGTTTTAATCTGTAAAAATAATATCCCCTCTTTCAAATCAAGCCATTCTCAGATGCCTGTCGTTGTGTCGATCCAGCTTCACTTACAGCAGAAGTGAGTATAAGGGTTTTTTTAATGAATCTTTGTGACTGTCTTTACTAATAATGCACTAGTTAGCAAATTTAGCAGCTAAACGTGGCTAAAGTAAACAGACTGGTCACATCACAGAAAGAAGAGAGGGGTGGGGCGAGCAGAGCTCATTTGCATTTAAAGCAGCCTCGACCAGAATAAGATGATTTTTGCAGAGCTGATTTTGGCAAGGTAAAAAGGGTGTTGTTTTACACTACCATTGAGAATTTTTAACTAAAGTATATTATAGACTTTTTACATTAAGACCCTAAAGAATCATATCAATTTGTGGAAAATGGGCATCTGATTACCCCTTTAAGGTCTGCATGCCAAATGCATAATCATAAATACAAATGTAAATAAAATGAACATGAAAATATAAAAAGTGACCTGATTTTGGATCAGTGTGAGCGGTATTACTGCTGCATGTCTTTTGTAGTATAAATAGTGTGAGTAGTGTATTCATAATCATATTATTGACCCTGGCAAGGCCGGTATAAGTCTAAACATAATGAAATACTGAGAATTAACATGTGTTGGTTTGACCTATATGTTGCAAAAGATTTATAACATCATGTCTCATAGGATGCCAGAAAGAGCAAACTATTATTTTTAAAGAGGAAAATGTCCTAACGGAATTAAAGAGAAATTGAGCAACCATGAGAAATTATGCATACAGAAAGCATAAAAATACTACGTGGAGGATGAAAGATAATTTAAGAATTATAATATGACTGTGTGGTGAACCTATGTCTAGGTTTTGTCTGTTGCTGGAGCGGCAGAGAAACGTTTTTATACAGTACGAGAGCGGCCTCTAGAAGTGGACCTCTAGAGCTGTTTGTTTTGGCTGCACAGACCCAGACACTTCAGATGCCAATTTAAAACAGACAAAACAGTCTTTATACAGTACACTACAGTGAATGTTTTCATATCCCTTGTTCATCCGACGGCAGTTGCCCACTTCTTAGCATGTCTAACCCACATTTCTTGGTTACATCAGACTTGCCAGTGATCTTGTGGGTTTGGCGTCAGATACATGTTATATTAATAAACATTAACTTCAGATACCAGTCAGCAATCACAGGCAGTTTCTGCTGAATAAAAACATTTTCTGTTCATATAAAATAATAATTTGGAAAAAAGTGTCAGGGCTTTGGTGTCAAATAAATACATTTCATATTTTTGTACAGTTACATCAGATTTGTCAGCGATCGCGTGGGTTTTGCGTCAAATACATTTTTTTTATATTAATAAACATTAACTTCAGATACCAGTCAGCAATTGCAGGCCGTTTCTGTCAAAAAAAAAAAACAAAAAAAACATTTTCTGTTCATTTAAAATAACTTGAAATATGATTGTACATTGTCCCTAATTTCTTCAAACAATAGGCCTATTTTTATTCCTAAGTAGCCTAATTTATTGCTTTAATTATTAAGTACTTTTCTTTTTTTTTCGTCAAGCATAAATGCCCCACCTCAGAAATTCATGCCAGTCAGAGTCCCTGCATGGATTTGACAGTCTTGACATTACAAGTAAATGCACAAAAGGTTGGTGAAAACAGTTCTTATATTTACTAATTAACTTTTTAATGAAATTTGACATGTCTACCACCTGAGAAAAAGTCGATATGAATAAACGTTATTTTACCTTTAGTGTGTAACAGTGCTGTTTGAGCAAAAGCAACATCTGCAAAGTTACGATGCTCAAAATTCAATGCGAAGGAAGATCTTTTCTTTTACAGAATTTGCTTTTTAAGGCCAAAAACAAATGGCTGGTAGGGAATACAACATGCTTGTTCCCAGGTTCAAAACTCAAACCACCAACAACTTTTAATTAAAGAAATTAAGATTCTCGATATTCAAAGACTATTTGTACATTTAAGTAATGCTAAAATAGTATTTATTTAGTTGCGTATTTGTAATCATAATTCAGCTTTGCTGATCATTTAAATGCATTAATTATATATTCATTTATTCGTCAAGTTTCTTATATAACACAACACTTTAATGATTTATAATTTTACACTGATAATATGTGATATTAGCAGGATAAACCAGGAATTTTAGCTCAATCACAGCAATGGAGGATTATTATTATATTTTGGAATATCCGATGAAAGTAAGATCTCTGGTCTTCTACTTCCTGACCTTGATCCTCTGTGTTCCTGGGACACATTTGTTGTGTATGTTGCTGGATTGAAGATGAAGAGGACCGTTAATACAGTTGGGTTTCTCAATCTAGCGATTGCTGATCTCTTGTGTTGTCTTTCCACTCTTTACTATGTGACCGAGAGCACTTTGGGGAGCGTCATGTTGGCTGTAGTCGTGGTCTTTTTTCTGTGCTGGTTGCCGTATCACACAGTGGAATTGATAATAGTGTACGATGAGGAAACAAGTTCTGGGCAGCTTTGCCAGTGAATCCGTTGACCATCTCTTTGGCGTATTTCAACAGCTGTCTGAACCCCATTCTGTATGTTTTCATGGGGCAGGATTTTAAGAGCAATGTTGAACTTTCTCTAAGACGTGTTTTTGAAAGAGTTTTCTCTGAAGAGGGAACACAAATGTCACAAACCACCCAGTCAGTGTAGTGAAGATATCAACTCATTTGTTCAGAGTTTTCTGATTGATTTGTGTTACTGTTCTAAAACTATTCTAAATATTTTTCAAAAGTCACCAAGTCAAAGTCAGCAAGTGGTCTTACTCTTATCCTTAGTCCTTCCTCCTTTTATATATTTTCAGTGATTTGTGTTGCAATGTTTAAAGCCATCATAATGGAATACCCTGCTTTATCTGTTTGTTTTTTTTTTTTTTGTTTTTTGGTTACCATCAGCTTAAAAAAAAATTTTAATATTTCAGTAATAACGGCATGTGTGATATGTTTTGTATGTTTCTACACTGAAGCCATGAAGAAACTTATTTTACTTATACATTATTTATATCCATATACAGTGTTATGGACTTAACTTAAAAGCAAAGTGTATTATGTTTAAACAGTCTTTTACATATTAAATGCAAAAATATTAAAGTTTATATGTATAATTATTGTAATGTTCATGAAACATTCAATTCACGTGTAATTTAATTTTTTTTAATATTTGAGTAGAGATCGTTTATAATTAGTGTGAATAGTTTTCTTACCCAGTAGTATGATTGTGCTAACGTTAGTTTTCTCTAAGACAAATTATTACAATGCTAAACACCTTTAAAAACATACAATTCAGATATAATGCTTTACAAGCAAAAGCAAAAAACAAAAAACAGTTTCATCTTTAGACACAGACACGTTTGCTGACAGTTACTAAGAAAACTGACTGAAACTGTAACTTTCTATCAAAATAACTTTGTCTTTTTTTCCCCACGGCAGACTGTACTCCAGCTCTAAACTGCTAAATTTGGACTATAATGTACTATTAAGATATTATAAACATTATGTTTGTGTAAAACTTCACTGAAACAAAGTCTTGTGAAAAGCACTCTATAAACTTATTATATAAAGCACTAGATAAACTCAAATTACAGAGGGCTTCAGTAACATGATCATGAATGGGGTCCTCCAACTAATTAAAGTTTTTTCCTGGAATTGGGTGATTTAAAATCAGGATATGGTGTCACACCAGAGGACATGGTTTTCAGATACAAAATGTATCAAGTTCCTATGCCTTCAGGAATATATGGATGAAAAAAATGCTTGCCATTTACTAAAACATACACTTGTACAATTATGCCAGAGGTATTTATTAACTTTTTATGCTTTTCTTTTTAATTTATAAAAGTTGTAATTTATTGAACAATGCTTGAGATATTTCGCTCAAAAAACCAAACAAAGTAACACTGCAGCTTTTATAACAACATGTCCATGTAGGACAAAGAAATGTTTAATGATTTACTGCATTTTATATAAGGACAAAATTAATTATATTCATTTTTATCTTGGGGGACAGTGAAAAAGCCATGTCAAGTCAATAGTATTTTACGGTCTATGATATTGTTTTCAGTCATTTTCTAGTTTTGCTATAATATTGTTTTCACTCTACTGTTGTTTTGTGATCATTAAACATTTAAAATGACTTTTAATTTGGACAAAAAGCTGATTCAGTATTATATTTAGGCTTTATGGAATAATTGATTGGTCTATGGCAGGTGTGCTCAACCCTGGTCCTGGAGATCGACTTTCCTGCAGTGTTCAGCTCCAACCCTGACCAAACACACATGAACCAGCTAGTTGGGATCTCAAGAAGCACTTGATAATTACAGACAGGTGTGTTTGATTAGGGTCGGAACTAAACTTTGCAGGAAAGTCGATCTCCAGGAACAGGGTTGGGCACCCCTGGTCTATGGTGTCACTCATGCTATAACTCATCGTTGTCTCAGTCAAATGTTTTATTTTCCTACAAAGCCTTTCAAATGTCTCCTACAGCACTCCACACTCTCTCTTTTCACATAATAAAATTATTTAAACCCAGATCATATTTCATGCCATTTTATTTTGTTAGTTTATCAGTGTAACGTAGCAAGGGAGACGTGAAGCAAGCGGATCCATGTGCAAGCTTTTATTGAATGGGCAAGAAAAAGACATGGTCACAAACAGGCAAGGTTGAATAATAGTAAACAGGTATGTTGGAGCGAGACACAAGAGTAGTCCGTAATGCAGACGAGGGTCGAACAACGGCGAGCGTAATCCATGGGGCAAGGAAAAAGGGATAATCCGATAACACAGGATAGAAATCCACAGGGCAGGCGGCGACACAGACAAAACGAGGAAAGAAGGCGAGAATGCTAAACTTAGGGAACTAGGGAACTGCTTCGTAAAGGCTGCTAGCACTAGGAGAACGCTAAATGCAACGAATACAATACTCCAATAAATACTCCGTAACATGCAAGGGGAAGTCCGAGGCTTAAATAGAGCGCCTGATTGGATACAGGTGTTCGAGCAATCAGTGCAAAGGGTAATGGGAAATGTAGTCCGGGGTGTAATGCAACAGTCTGTGTAGAGTGAAATGTAAATGAAATGCACAGCGACCTCTGGTGGCGGGCAGACCAGACAGGAATCATAACAATTAGGTAGTTGTTTTTTGGGGGGGATCCTGGTCACCCTTTCAGTATTTATTTTGTAAAAATGACAGACTGATTGTACATTGTCCCTAATTTTTAATTAATCAAATAGCAGGCCTACTTTTATAAGTAGCCTAATTTATTGCTTTCATTAAGTAATTTATTAATTTTGTTCATCACACATAAATGCCCCACCTCAGAAATTCATGCCAGTCAGAGTCCCTGCATGGCTTTGACAGCCTTTGCCACAGTGTTGACATTACAAGTAAATGCACAAAAGGTTGGTGAAAACAGTTCTTATGTTTACTAATTAACTTTTAATAAAATTGGACATCTCTACCACTGGAGAAAAACTCCATATGAATGAATGACATTTTGGATTCAGACTGTAAGTAGTTTGAGTCACTGTTTTTGACACAAGACTTTAAAAAAACAGAAGCAAAAATAAGCAGTCACTGTTTAAGATGCGTGTTTGGCTGACTATTTCTCAGAAGTAAACATTATCTCAGTCATTTCCACTTTAAACCTGTTCCTCTTTTCTTTTTTTTTTTTTATAAATGCTACAGGGTGTCGCCGCTCTATTCCACTCTCTATTTTTATGGCAATGACTGCATGACTACAGAGCATATCATCTCAAGGAGATATTATAGCTAAAGATTTGATAAATGTATGTTTTAATTCAGAGTAACTGTTTTATTATTTTTATTTAGCGTTCAAATTGTCTTCTAATTTGGACAAAAACATTATTTTACCTTAGTTTAGTTTGTAATGTTGCTGCTTGAGCAAAAGCAACATCTGCAAAGTTACAACGCTCAAAGTTCAATGCCAAGGGAGATATTTTCTTTTACAGAATTTGCTTTTAAAAGGCCAACAACAAACGGCTGGTAGGGACTACAACAAATTTGTTCCCAGGTTCAAAACTAAAACTGCCAACAACTACTTTGCATAAAGGATAAATGCATTTAAAATGAAACTTTACAAATTTAATAACATTGTAAAAACTGTTATACATATAAAGCAACACTATATAGGAGATCTCAACTGACTGATCATTTATATTTTCACGAAATGTAAAGCTCTCTATACTATAAATGCATTATTAATATAAATACATAATTAAATTAAATTGCATTACAAACAAACAATAATAAATTCTATTATAAATTAACATTATGAATTGCTGTAAATAATTGTATATAAAATTGCAACATTTATTTACTTATTAAATTGCTATTTTTAGTCTGATATAAGGTTTTTTTTGTTTTTTGTTTTTTTTTTTTTATGAATGCCCACGTGTGACGGAAGCCTTAACCAGCTTTACATAGAGTTGGTCATGATGTTTCACAACTCATGTTTGAAATGTTGATGAAATCTGATGAAATGATTAAGTTGGAGAAGTGGTATAAAGTCTTGAACACTGGAGAAGAAAACATTTACCGAGATAATTTTGAAGCGAAACATAACGTGAGTCATAATTACTTTTTAAAGACTTTTTGTACTTTCAAGTAATGATAAAATAGTATTTATTTAGTCGCATATTTGTA
Organism: Labeo rohita; assembly: GCF_022985175.1. Classification (NCBI taxonomy): domain Eukaryota; kingdom Metazoa; phylum Chordata; class Actinopteri; order Cypriniformes; family Cyprinidae; genus Labeo; species Labeo rohita. The sequence continues at coordinate 44,484 of NW_026129274.1, forward strand.
ATCATAATTCAGCTTTGATAGAATAGAAATGCATTGATCATATATTCATTTATTCATCACGTTTTTTATCTGACACAACACTTTAAATATGATTTATAATTTTACACTGACAATATGTGATATTAGCAGGATAAACCAGGCATTTCAGCTCAATCACAGCAATGGAGGATTATTATGATATTTTGGAATATCGAATGAAAGTAAGTTCTTTGGTCTTCTACTACTTGACCTTGATCCTCGGTGTTCCCGGAAATGCAGTTGTTGTGTATGTTGCTGGATTTAAGATGAGGAGGACCGTTAATACAGTTGGGTTTCTCAATCTAGCGATTGCCGACCTCTTGTGTTGCCTCTCCACTCTGGACTACGTGACCAGGAGCGCTTTTGGTTATCAATGGCCATATGGATCCATCATGTGCAAGATTCTCCCCTTCATTATGCTCATCACCATGTTTGCCAGTGTTTTCACCTTGAGCTTGATTAGTCTGGATCGCTTTACTCAGGTGATCACACCGGTTTGGGCTCAAAATCATCGCAGTCTGTTAATTGCACGACTGTCCTGTGTAGCGGCCTGGGTTCTGGCTTCAGTTCTTAGTCTGCCTTTCATGATGTTAACAGAGACTTACACAGAAAATGACACAACACACTGCCCGTATCATCTACCTAAAGGTTTAAGAGATGGTTTAAAAATGTATGGAAAGTTCAGCATCATCAGATTTGTGTTTGGCTTTTTGGTTCCTCTCATATGCATCACAACATGCTATGGATTCATCGCACACAAGTTAGGCAGGGGTCATTTTCACTCTGGACGAACGTTTCGAATCATGTTGGCTGTAATCGTGGCCTTTTTTCTGTGCTGGTTGCCGTATCACACAGTGGACTTGATAATAATGTACGGAGAGAAATCAAGTTATTGGGCAGCTGTGGCAGTGGATCCGTTGACCATCTCTTTGGCGTATTTCAACAGCTGTCTGAACCCCATTCTGTATGTTTTCATGGGGCAGGATTTTAAGAGCAATGTTAAACTTTCTCTAAGACGTGTTTTTGAAAGAGTATTCTCTGAAGAGGGAACACAAATGTCACAAACCACCCAGTCAATGCAAATGCAGTCAGTGAAGTGAAGATATCAACTCATTTATTCAGAGTTTTCTGATTGATTTGTGTTACTGTTCTAAAACTATTCTAAATATTTTTCAAAAGTCACCAAGTCAAAGTCAGCAAGTGGTCTTACTCTCGTTCATGAGTCCTGTGTTTTTTTCTTCCTCTTTCAGTGTTTTGTGTTGCAACGTTTAAAGGCATCATAATGGAATACCCTGCTTTATCTTTTCTCTTTTTTTCTTTTTTTTTTTTTGCTATCAGCTTAGAAAAAGTTTGTAATATTTCAGTAATAACGGCATATGTGGTATGTTTGGTATGTTTCTACGCTGAAGTCATGAAGAAACTTATTTTAATTATGCATTATCCATATCATAACATTAGTTTTCTCTAAGACAAATGATTTCAATGCTAAACACCTTTAAAAACATACAATTCAGATATAATGCTTTACAAGCAAAATACCAAAAATCAGTTACATCTTTAGACACAGACACAGACACGTTTGTTTACAGTTACAGAAAACTGACCGCTGTAACTTTATATCAAAACGACTTCCTTTTTCCCACGAGTATACAAGGTGTACTATGTGTACAATGGCCCTTATTTTTGCAAACAATAGGTCTATACTATCACTTGAATGCCTGATGTATTAATGGTAGTTTTCTCTACAGTCGGGGCTCCAGAAGTTGATACTTCAAAGACCATAAAGTTAATGTTCATAGTGAATGATAATAGAATAGAGATATAATTTTACAAATTTATTTATATATGCTTTTTTACCAATCTTAACATGTTCTAAATGCACTTTTCCCTGCAGTTTAACTGTAGGTAACCTCCTGTTCATAGGTAAAATAATGCAGGCTAATGTTATGTTAAGTCTTTACTTTTTCATCAAGCATCAACTCATTTATTATTAGCACAACTCGGTTTCTTTGTCAGGAAGTTAAGAAATTCATTAAGTGCATCTAAAATGATCTGTTCTAAAACATCTGCAATAAAACAGATATGATATCTATTTCTGTTACAGTGAGATTCCTGATTACAATGCTTAATTTTTGTTGCATTGTTTTTATGCATTTTTTTATTTTAACTGGTTATGAACTGGTTCATGATGAACCAATTTCTTGTGTACTGAAAGCTCAAAAGCAGCTTGCAGTCTGTAATACTGATGCTATGTATCAATGTATCTTCTATAATAAAATAACTTAAACCCACATCAACATTTTATGCCATTTCATTTAGTTTCATTTTAAGTGGTTCTTTTCTTTCACGCTAAGTGGTTCTTTGGCTCGTAATTATATGGGAACCGATTTAAGTGCTATGTAGCAGCTATAAAGAACCTGTAATGATTCTTCAGTGCTTCTTTGGGTGGTTAAGGTGCTATATAGCACCATCTTTAAAGATATAGGTGCTATGTAGCACTTAAAATGGTTCCCCCGTGATTACAAGCCAAAGGAACACTTTTAGTGCTATTTAGCACCATTTTTTTTTTAGAGTGTTGACTATACAATGTCAACCTTATAATGTTCACTCTGGATGAGCGTTTCTCATCATGTTGGCTGTTATTGCAGCCTTTTTCCTATGCTGGTTGTTGTAACACATAGTTCATTTGATAATAATATATGGACAGTGTTGGGAAGGTTACTTTGGAAATGTAATAGGTTGCAGATTATAAGTTACTTGATTTAAAATGTAATAAGTAGTGTAACTTTTCAATTACTTTATTAAAGTAATGTAACTTATTACTTTTAATTACTTTTTGATTACTTTTCTAAATTTCTAATATTTTCAACTGTTAATCATTTTGAAACATTTAAACCAGGCAGAGTTAACCTTATAGTAGCACTCAACACTGATTACTGTCAGACTTTCAAAATCCTTTGAATTCACTTGAATCACTTGAATTAAGATTATAATCAGTAAGGGATAACATACATCTTTATTTTGCGATATCAACTGGCTGGATATACATTATCTCACTTATTACACAGCTGCTTGATAGATTATTTAGATGTGTTGTGTCAAAATAATTAGAGTTGAAATATTTGAATGCAAAGCTTCCATGGAGAAATCAGGGATACAGTGCAGTCATACCACTTTTCTTACACAACATTTCACCACATAAATAATTAAGTAGTAGTACTAGTTTGTTAGTTATCTTATAATCCATTACAGTGTACAAAAAAAAAAAAATGGCAGCAGCTGCGTTTGTATAAAACAATACAGCAAGTCCACAATACCAGGATGACAGAATTAAGAAACTGTCCACATAATATTGAATTAAGCTTTAATATTTTATTAGCAAACCAAACACAAAGCTTCTGCCAAGAAAAATTATCAAGCATATAGCACTGACTTAAGTTGCCCCGAAAGAGTCTGAGCTGTGTAATAATTTAATTTAAAGCACAGCCACCACAAATTCAGACTTTTTTTTTTTTTTTTTTTTTTTTTTTTTACATATATCTTTGGGCTTTTTATGCCTTTTATTGTGATAGGACAGTAGAGAGATGACAGAAAAGAGCTGGGAGGAGAGAGGGGAGCGGGATCGACAAAGGACCTCGAGACGGGAATCGAACTCAGCTCACCGTGAGCGCAGTTGCGCTATATGGCATAACAAGACCATAACATAAATAACATCATAACAAGAAATAGTTTAATAGCTATGATACTGGGTTTGAAATCAAATGTTTGCATAATTATGACGGAAAACACTAGCATCTAACAATGCCTTGGAAAAAACAATCTTAAAAAATAAAGTTAATGCATAAACCCAAATAGGAAATAAAACAGTTATTGAATAAGCATGTGTCCTATTCTGTGTCTTAAACTCCTGAAACATTTGTGTCTCATTTTAGAGCAGTCAATGCAATTTAAAATAAGTCAATTAAATCTGTAAGTGGGGGTGGGTGTGTGAAAAAATTCAGATGTAATCCCCTTTGTAATCACTGACATTTTTCAAAAGTAGCTGTAATTTAATTACATATTTTTTCTCAGTAACTGTAACTAATTACAATTACATTTATTTTGTAATTAAATTACGTAATTCCGTTACATGTAACTAGTTACTCCCCAACACTGTATATGGAGGGGATTCATGATCCTTGGTGGAAAAAAACAAACAAACACTTCTGTCCACTGTTAGATGTTAGTTTAAAGGGGTCCTATTATGCTCTTTTACAAAGTCTTGATTTTGTTTTGGGGGTGTACTAGGACATGCTTTCATGCTTGGTAGTTCGAAAAACGTATTATTTTTAACATCATTTACATTATTACTATACATTTCTCCCAGCCTGGCACATAAGGCTTGATTAGTTCCGGGTTTAATGAAGGCCCGCCTTCCGAAAAACAAAATGTGTTGTGATTGGTTAGCTGTCCCACTGCGTTGCGATTGGCGAACAGCTTAGACGGTGTTTCAGTACTGCCATGCCCCTTGTCAAAGAAGCAAGTTCTGTGTACAACTGCTAGCGCAAGCTAGATTAAAGTGATTCTTATGTTTTAAATATGGATATTCTTCTTACAAAAACGCATCGATTTGCTACAGGAAGCTTGGGAGTGCCAGGATAAATTTTAATATAACTCAGATTGCATTCGTCTGAAAGAAGGAAGTCATATACACCTAGGATGCATGGAGGGTGAGTAAATAATACGCTACAGTAGTGTTGGGTCCTATCATCAGCCTGCGAGATCACCAATACATGATATTATCATGCTAATGTATTTAATTATTTGCATACTTGGTTTCATTGCCTGAAACCAGCTCCAGCATTAGGCTAAAAGCAGCTTAACATTATCAAAAAACATCATCACTGATTAGCCTAGCCTATTCTAGTGCAAATTTATGCATTTTAAAAAACACTCACGTTATAAGTGAATTTACACTGTACGATGAATAAATCTCTTACCACACACTGCACACATCTGTGGTGCATTACGGCTCTGATGTGCAACCGGAGTATTTCGTGGCTTCGGCATGTGTTTCGACCCCCTGTACTGCACACGTCTGCAGCGTGTTACAGCTCTGAAGCGGCCACTGTAGTCAATGCTTGTGTTTATACACGCCGCACTGCGACTCGTTGAAGCGGTTCTCCACGCTGCATCGCTGAAGTTAGGCTAATCCCCCACCTCGTCCCTACCCTCCCTTCAACAATTTGAATTTCCGTGGGCGGGATTTATTTTAATGATATTCAAATAGGCAGCGTTGTGACATCATTGCATGCAGAAAACAAACGTTGTAGTCCAAAAGAGCCGTTCATTGTAGTTCTTGAAAAGGGATTTTTTTTAAAAACAAAATATCTCCTTTTGGAGTGCACTTTGAGATCTGTAACTGTATAGATCTTTTTTATGCTCAAAGATACACACCACACACTGACTAAAGTTCAAAAAGTGAAAAAGCATAATAGCACCCCTTTAATGATGCTATGGCATGACATATAGCATATGTAGAAATTCACCCTAGTGAAAAGTAATATATTTAAAATACATTTATTTCAAACTAAGTATAGTTCAAATCTATTAACATGTTTACTGATATATCCCTCAAGACTTGATAAGATAATTTCTTTACGACTGAAGAAAGAAAGACATGAATATCTTGGATGACAAGAGGGTGAGTACATTATATGTGAAACTTTGTTTTGGAAGTGGACTTCTCCTTTAAGAACGTAAATATGTAAATATATTTGTTTACTTAGCATTAAATAAATTTATTTCAAAAGCTTTAAAAGTAGGTATCATGTTAACTTTTGTGTAGCATACTGTGAATGTAAAGGGTAACATTTTATGTCACACCTTTGCTTGATGTTTCTTTATGCTTCTTTATCTTATTTTCATAAAATAAAATGTTACAGCATTTAAACTTTTTCTTTTCTATTGGCGAATAATGCTTCTGATGATATAGTAAAAAACGCAACTTTCACACGTCTTATTAACAGATAAACCTCACGGATGGAGGATGCAAGATAATTTAAGAATTGTAATATGACTGTGTGGTGAACCTATGAACCTAACTCATTTAAATCATCATTTTAATAGTAATAGGCTATAACTGCAATGTTCCATAATATTTCAATTAATATGAACAAAAAAGAGAAACTCTGCTGTAGAGGTTGACTGATTTATTGGATTTGCTGATTAATGGCTTAAGCAATCGGTTATTGGCAGCATTCCTTACAGATAGTTGCAGGTTTTGTCTGTTGCTGGAGCGGCAGAGAAACGTTTTCATACAGTACGAGAGCGGCCTCTAGAGCTGTTTGTTTTGGCTGCACAGACCCAGACACTTCAGATGCCAATTTAAAACAGACAAAACAGTCTTTATGCAGTACACTACAGTGAATGTTTTCATATCTCTCGTTCATTCGACGGCAGTTGCCCGCTTCTTAGCATGTCTAACCCACATTTCTTGGTTACATCAGACTTGCCAGCGATCTCGTGGGTTTGGCATCAGATACATGTTATATTAATAAACATTAACTTCAGATACCAGTCAGTAATCACAGGCAGTTTCTGCTGAATAAAAACATTTCTGTTCATATAAAATAACTTGGAAAAAAGTGTCAAGGCTTTGATGTCAAATAAATATATTTCATATTTTTGTACGGTTACATCAGACTTGTCAGCGTTCACGTGGGTTTTGTGTCAAATACATTTTATACTAATAAACATTAACTTCAGATACCAGTCAGAAATCGCAGGCAGTTTCTGTCAAATAGAAACATTTTCTGTTCATTTAAAATAATTTGAAATATGATTGTACATTGTCCCTAATTTCTTCAAACAATAGGCCTACTTTCATTCCTAAGTAGCCTAATTTACTGCTTTAATAATTAAGTACTTTTTTTTCGTCAAGCATAAATGCCCCACCTCAGAAATTCATGCCAGTCAGAGTCCCTGCATGGCTTTGACAGTCTTTGCCACAGTTTTGACATTACAAGTAAATGCACAAAAGGTAATTAACTTTTTAATGAAATTTGACATGTCTGCCACTCGAGAAAAAGTTGTTATGAATGAGCGCTATTTTACCTTTAGTGTGTAACAGTGCTGTTTGAGCATAAGCAACATCTGCAAAGCTATGATGCTCAAAGTTCAATGCAACAGAATTCTTTAACAGAATTCACTTTTTAAGGCCGAAAACAAATGGCTGGTAGAGACTATGACAAGCTTGTTCCCGGGTGCAAAAGTCAAACCACCAACAATTATTTTGCATAAAGAATAAAGAAATTCTAAATGAAACTTTGCAAATTTAATAACATTTTAAAAACTGTTATACATATACATATAAAGCAATATTATTGTCATGAGTCTGGTCCTGATCTTCAGTCTACTCGCCACCAGAGGTCACCTTGCCATTACACAGACTGTCGCAGTACACCCCGGACTACCTTTCCCATGCTCCACCTCACTCACCACGCTCACACGCCCACTTCCCATCTCCCTCCCTCCATAACAACTATATAGGAAATCTCAACTAACTGATAATTTAGGTCATCACCAAATGTAAACTATCCTTGTCCATCTCTACTATACTATTAATACATTATTAATATAAATACATACATTAAATTACATTACAAACAAACAGTAATACATTATATTAACATTATATAAGTGCAACATTTATTTACTTTTTAAATAAATAAATTGTTATTTTTAAGCTGACATCAGTATTTTTCAATTTATGATTTCTCTTGTGTGACGGGAAGTCTTAGCCAGCTTTATTTAGAGTTGGTCATGATGTTTCACAACTCAACCATGTTTGAAATGTTGGTGATCCTGATGAAGTGATAAAGTTCAAGAAGTGGCATAAATTCTTGAACGTTAGAGAAGAAAATATTTACCAGAATAATTGTGAATCGAATCATCACAACGTGAGTCATGATTGCTTATATAGAGTTATTTATATGATTTTAAAGACTATTTGTACATTTAAGTAATGCTAAAATAGTATTTATTTAGTTGCGTATTTGTAATAATAATTCAGCTTTGCTGATAATTTAAATGCATTATTCATATATTCATTTATTCGTCAAGTTTCTTGTATAACACAACACTTAAAATATGTTTTATAATTTTACACTGATAATGTGTCTAATTAGCAGGATAAACCAGACACTTCAGCTCAATCACAGCAACGGAGGATTATTATGATATTTTGGAATATCTGATGAAAGTAAGTTCTTTGGTCTTCTACCACCTGACCTTGATCCTTGGCATTCCTGGAAACACATTTGTTCTGTATGTTGCTGGATTGAAGATGAAGAGGACCGTTAATACAGTTGGGTTTCTCAATCTAGAGATTGCTGATCTCTTGTGTTGCCTCTCCACTCTGGACCGAGACTACGTGACCGAGAGTGCTTTTGGTTATCAATGGCCATATGGATCCATCATGTGCAAGATTCTCCCCTTCATTATGCTCATCACCATGTTTGCCAGTGTTTTCACCCTGAGCTTGATTAGTCTGGATCGCTTTACTCAGGTGATCACACCGGTTTGGACTCAAAATCATCGCAGCCTGTTAATTGCACGACTGTCCTGTGTAGTGGCCTGGGTTCTTGCTACAATTCTTAGTCTGCCTTTCATGATGTTAATAGAGACTCGCACAAAAAATGACACAACACACTGCCCGTATCATCTACCTGATGAAGACGGTTCTAAAATGTATGGAAGGTTAAGCATGATCAGATTTGTGTTTGGCTTTTTGGTTCCTCTCATGTGCATCACAACATGCTATGGATTCATCTCACGCATCGCAAGTTAGGCAGGAGTCATTTTCACTCTGGACAAGTGTTTCGCATCATGTTGGATGTAATCGTGGCCTTTTTTCTGTGCTGGTTGCCATATCACACAGTGAAATTGATAATAATGTACGGAGAGGAATCAAGTTCGTGGGCAGCTGTGGCAGTGTATCCATTGACCATCTCTTTGGTGTGTTTTCATGGGGAAGGATTTTAAGAGCAATGTTAAACTTTCTCTAAGACGTGTTTTTGAAAGAGTTTTTTCTGAAGAGGGAACACAAATGTCACAAACCACCCAGTCACAGCACATGCAGTTAGTGTAGTGTTCCTGAGTCAAGCCAAGTTACAGCTGTTGTTCCTGAGTCAAGTCAAGTTACAGCTGAGCTGCCTATGTTAAGCCAAGCCACAGCTGATCCTTCCCGAGCCAAGTAAAGTCACAGCTGACCTTCATAAGCCAAGCCAAGTTACTGCTGTTGTTCCCGAGTCAATACAAGTCACAGCTGATCTTCAAGAGTCAGGTCAATCCACAGCTGATCTTCATGAGCCAAGTCAAGTCACAGCTGGTCTTCACAAGCCAGGTCAAGTCACAGCTATTCTTCACGAGTCGAGTCAAGTCATTGCTGATTTTTCGGAGTCAAGCCAAGTCACGGTAGACCTCCCTGTGTCAAGCCAAGTCACGGTAGATCTCCCGGAGTCAAGTCAAGTCACGGCAGACCTCCCTGAGTCAGGTCAAGTCACAACTTATCTCCCTGAGTCAAGTCAAGGCACAGCTGCACTCCTAACAGAGCCTCTTCACGACATGGCTGCTAGCATAGATCCTCGCCAGGCCACAGCCGTCATGCCAGAACCTCGCCAAGTCCCGTCTGACCTTCCAAAGCCACGTCACGTCGCAGCTGTTCAACCAGAGCCTCATCACGTCACAGCTGACCCTCCTAGAGCCTCATCACGTCTCAGCTGATTGTCTAGAGCCTTGTCACATTTCAGCTGACATCCCAGAGCCTCGTTATGCCTCAGCCATCCTTCTGAAGCCTCACCAGGTCTCATCTCATCTCCCAAGCCACGCAGAGCCCACACTCCTAAGCCACACAGAGCCCACGCTCCCAAGCCACATGCCCACAGCCTCCACATTCTCAAGCCCGGCAGGCATCCCACTATCTACTGTGCTGCCTATAATGGCTGTTGCCATTTTGTGCGTGTGGGCTACACACTGCACTCCAGAATCCTTGTCTGTCCATGAGTCTGCTCCTGAGGCCTCGTCTGTCCACGAGTCTGCTCCTGAGGCCTCGTCTGTCCACGAGTCTGTGCCAGAGGCCTCTCCTGTTGACGAATTTGCGCCAATGCCTCCAGAGGTGTCAGCGTACGCTGTAGAACCTCCCAAGGAGGCAGCGTCCATTCCTGAACTCACTGTCTCGTCTGTCCACGAGTCTACTCCAGAGATTTCGTCTGACCATGAGTCTGCGCCAATGCCCCCAGGGGGCGGCGTCCTCCTATGAACACTCTGCCCGTCATGTCACAGCCAAGGAGGCCAATCATGGACTCTCTGCTCTGCTATGGATGTCATTTGTTCCACTGTGGGTATCTTTGCTCCTGTCTGATCTGCCTGCCTCGCCATGGCTCCCTGCTCTGCCTGCCCCGCCATGGCTTCCTGCTCTGCCTGCCCCGCCATGTGCTTCACTGCCCCGCCAGTGCTTCACTGTCTGTCACAGCTCCACAATCATGGCCCACCTCCTCTGCACAGACCTGGCCCTCCGTCCCACCCCCTATTTTGTCTCTGTTCCCCCACCCTCCTGGACTGTTGTTGTTTTGAGTGCCAGGAGTCGCTCCTAGAGGGGAGGGGTTCTGTAATGCCACACCAGCAGAGGGAGCCCTTGCCCATGCACTGACTGTTCCCGCTCCCTCTGCTCCCTATTGTTTTGCCTGTGCGGACTCTACCAAGCATTTTCCCTGTCTCATTGCCTTGTTTTGTTATTTCCACAGTTATTATTTTGTTTCATAGTCATAGTTTTGCCTTTGTTTCATTGCCATAGTTTTTGTCTAGTTTCATTGCCTTGTTCACTTGTTACTTTGGACACTCACTGGTATTTTGACGTTCTGCCTGTTTTTTGGATTACGCTCTTGCCCTGTATATCACTGTTTGTTGGAGATCAGCCTCGCCTGTCTGACCACATTCTGTTCAATAAAGCTCGCAATTGGATCTATTCACGCTTCTGACGAGTCGCATTACAATACAATTCAGACATAACGCTTTAAAAGCAAAAACAAAAATCAGTTACATCTTTAGACACAGACACGTTTGCTGACAGTTACTAACAAAACTGACCACTGTAACTTCCTGTCAAACAACTTCCTTTTTTCCCACGGCAGACTGTACTCAAACAATTTACAATGTATATTGTGGCTCAGCTCTAAACTGCTAAATTTGGACTATAATGTACTATTAAGATATTATAAACATTAACATTATATGTTTGTGTAAAACTTCATTGAAACAAAGTCTTGCGAAAAGCACTATATAAACACAACTGACTTGCAACTGGTTATCTAAATTCCTATTTATTTACATATTGAATTGATATGTCTCATATATATCTATTTACATGTATGTGTTTGGCATATTCAATCTCGGTTTCCTTGTCAGGAAGTTATGAAACTCATTAAATGCATCTAAAATGATCTGCAATAAAACATAGATATGATACTGTTTTACGTTACAGTCAGATTCCTGATTAACAATGCTCAATTTTTGTTGCATTGTTTTTATGCATTTTTGATTTTAACTCGTGTACTGAAAGCTCAAAAGCAGCTTGCAGTCTGTAATACTGATGCTAGTTTTGGGCAGGTGCTGTAAGTTTTGAGGAAGTTAACGATGTGTCTATTGATGGGATGTGGTCTACAGGCTGGGTTTGTGGTCTAATGCTCATCATGATATTCTGTCTTGAATGCAAAGGTCTGTATATACAGCAGACTATATACTTCTAAGAATAGCTATTAATGCTATACTATTGCTATGTTACTAGCATCAGTCCAAATTTGAATATTTTACTGTTTATGACATTGGCATCAATTATTTTATTGTTTTGCTATAATATGGTTTTCACTTTACTGTTGTTTCATTTCGTTGCTTTTGGCACAAGACTTTAAAATAACAGAAGCAAAAATAATCAGTCACTGTTTAGAATATTAGACTATTTTTCAGAAGAAAAACCTTATCTCAGTCATTTACACTTTAAACATGTTTCTCTTTTTAAAGACAGTCAAATTGTCTTTTAATGTGAACAAAAACATTATTCAGTGTGATATTTGGATATTTGGGAATACTTGATTCATGTGGCCAAATATTTCATGTCTCTAATATTGCTCCACAATGTATCTTCTCACATAATAAAATATCTTAAACCCACATCAACATTTCATTTTCATTTAGTAGTAGTTTCATTTTAAGTTTCTTTATATTGGTGCTCTGATGCTTTGTTGTTTAACAATTGAAAAAAAAATATAGATTCACACAAAAAAATTGGTTCTTCAGTGCTTCTTTGGGGTGGTTAAGGTGCTATATAACACCATCTTTAAAGATATAGGTGCTATGTAGCACTTAAAGTGGTTCCCCTTATGATTACGAGCCAAAGAACCACTTTTTTTTTTTTTTTTAGAGTGTTGACTGTACAATGTCAACTTTATAATTTTCACTCTGGATGAGCATTTCTCATCATGTTGGCTGTTATTGCAGCCTTTTTTCTATGCTGGTTGCTGTAACACAGTTCATTTGATAATATTATATGGAAGGGGAAATCAGTTTCCTTGTTGGATCTGGCAGTGAATTCATTGTTGTGTTTTTGAAAGAGTTTTCTCTGAAGAGGGAACACAAATGTCACAATCGACACAGTCAAAACAAATGCACTCCGAGTAGTGAAGATACAAACTCATTTTGTAATTTTGTTTTTTTGACTGTGTCACTTTAGTGTTACGGATAGGGCTGTGAATCTTTGGTTAAAGAATTAGCTTTATTCGCCAGGTGTGCGCAAACACATGAGGAATTTGTAGTGTTATTTTTAAGGTGCTCCTGGTACATGCATGCATACATACATTTCTGACATGAGAACAGAGAAAACATTTAAATAAAACAAAAACTTAAAATAAATAATAATGTGTATGAATCTGAAACAGATTTATGTACAGATTTGTGCATTATTTACTCTATATACAGCTGTATAAATAAAGAGATGTGCAAATGTATTTACATGGTAATACTACAGAAAGAGACAATAATTAGAAATTAAAGAAAACTGGATGCTTTAACCCAGTGGGGATAGCCGTGGGGGACCAGTTCACCACAGACGTCCGATCAGAGACATGAAGATGCAACTTTAGTTCTTTGAGGTCTTTTATTTTCTGTGCATGTGGTCTGAAACAACCATATAATAAATGGAATTAAAATAAACAACTTACATTCAGACAAAGAAAGGTAGCCAACAAATTTCCAACAATAAATCAACAATCACATGTATATGAACACATGAAATAATTCTATAAATCGCATTTAAGCAAATACTTTCAAACAGAATACATGTTTAGACAAATCACAATTAACATAAGCTGAAATACATAAATTAACTTACTTGATTCATCTATTATACGCACACAACACCAAACAAAGCAAGCATCAATGTCCCCCTTTTTCACCCATTCCATGCAGGTCTATTTCTACCAAACACTAAATCACCACCACCTGCTAGAAATGGGCGGAGCTGGTTTTTACATTGCTGCATTGACGGTGCATTCACACCCTGGCTGATCGCCAAAACCCTTCAAAACAAAAGTCCATATACAGCAGGCCTTTTTAACAGAAATGGAGAAAAAAATACAGAAATGAATTGTAGAACACAGGTAATGATTCATGCTTTAGCTTTATAAACTGGAGAAAAAAAAAAAGGTTTTTATGCCTAGATGTTCTAGTGCTCAGGGATCTGTAGCATCTGCCTGTGGAGAGAAGTGCAGGTTGTGTCCAGGGTGAGAGGGGTCTTTGATGATGTTTCCTGCCCAATTCACATTTCTTAATATTAAGCCTAAAATGTGTTTTAATGTTACTATTGCTGAGGATTGTATGATCTTTTAATAAAAAAGTTCTTTAAATGCAAAATATTTGAAGTGTACCAAAAATATACTTGCAATAGTTCCAATTTAGCACAATCAAATATACTTCAGTTCATCTTTAATTGGACTTAAGCACTATACTTCTAATTTAGCACACTTTATACCAGTTTAGTATAGGCTAAAGTACAAGTGCAAGGTATTTTTATTATTAAGAACATAAATATGTAAATGTATTTGTTTACTTAGTATTAAATAAATTTGTTTCAAAAACATTATTCTTATTAATAGGGTAGCCTATGTAAGCTAAGATTTAAAAAAGGCTTAAAAGTAGGCTAGCGTGTTAACTATTGTGAGGCATACTGTGAATGTAAAGGTTAACATTTTATGTCACACCTTTGCCTGATGTTTCTTTATGCTTCTTTATCTTATTTTCATAAAATAAAAAAATGTTACAGCATTTAAACTTTTCCTTTCTATCGGCGAATGATGATTCTGATGATGTAGTAACAAATGCAATGCAGATAAACCTTGCGCTCTTGTTTTAAGGTTGCTGTTAATGCTGTGGTTATTTTAACCATTTCCTTCGTACTTTCAGTTTAACGACATTAAGTTAAATGATTAAGTCATTTATCATTCAGTGGAATTGTGGGCATGCTTTGTGGGCAAACGCACAGCCTTCAACTGCTCAGTTAAATTTGCGATCACGGCCGTACCACGCATGGTTGCGATGTTGTGATAACTTGTTTCTGTAAACAGACTGAGACGTGATGACTGGTTCAGACAACGCATCAAGCTTTATTGTGCTCCAGACACACTGTGGGAGCATACGGGTATATTTGTTTGTATGTCACGCAGGACCCTAACTTGGTTACATTACAACCTGTGTTTTTTTTCTTCTTTTCTGTTTGATTACGTTTCTCACAACACAAAGTCTTCCAAGTGTTTGGGCTTTTGAACAGTCCTTTGGGACCTATGTACCTCTGGGACTGAACTCACGGTTTCTCTTACAACAGTCCCTGGTTGGTCCTGAGAACCCAACTTCCCTGGTACTGTCCCAACGTCTCCAACAGAGCCTGTCCCACTGCCTGCTGAGGTGTCTAAAGAAACATCCCCACACCCCTTCTCTTTTGACTCCAAACCTTTCAACTCCTGAAAGAATCTGGTCCACATGTCTCCGCATTGTTTTGCCATCTCCGAGCATGACCTGGTATGAGAGAGGGCTGGACACTTTGACAATGAACCCAGGAATCCACTTGGGTCCATAACTAAAGTTCTTTGTCAAAACGGCATCACCATCTTGAAAATCCTGATTGGGCATTTGTTGTGATGAGTATCATAATGCACAAGCACCTCAGGACACTGAATGAGTTGCTTGGATTTCTCAGACGCTTTATGTTGTTCACTACCCCAATGCCATTTTACGCTTTTTCACAAAATGTTATCCAAGGGGGCCAGCAAGGTTGACAAGTTTGGCAGGAACCTGTGGTAGTAGTTAAGCAATCCTAGATATGCCTTCAATTTGGTGACATTTTGCGGAGCAGGTGCTTTTTGCAGAGCTTTCATCTTGTTTGGAAATGGACGAAGACCTGTAGAGTCCACTCTATGGCCCAAAAAGTCTGCCTCACGCTGCATGAATGCACACTTTTCCCTTTTTAGCCTCAGTCTGCCGTCTTTCAGACACTTCAGAACCTCACTCAGTGTGTGCAAATGTTCTTGATCGCTCCTGCCTGTTATAAGAATGTCGTCGAGGTATAACGTGACTCCAGAGATACCCTGTAGTAACCCCTCCATGATTCGTTGAAAGATGGCAGGACTGGAAGCCACACCAAATGGCAGTCTGTTCACTGTGAATAATCCTTTGTGAATGTTCAGCGTTACATATCTTTTAGATGCCTCATCCAAGCTTACTTGCTGATATGCATGACTGAGATCCAGCTTACTGTATTTTTCATCCCCTGCTAACTTTTCCAACAGGTCTTTGAGCTTGGGAATTGGATACTGTTCCAGCTTGGATGCCAGATTATCAGTAAACTTGTAATCTCCACAGATTCTCACTGAATTATCCAGTCATAAGGACAGGTACAATTGGTGCTGCCCACTCTGAAAATTTGACAGGTTTCAAAATTTTGTCATTGAGTAACCTCTCTAACTCCACTTCCACCTTCTTTTTTAGAGCATAAGGTACCGGTCTAGGCTTATAGTACCTTGGCACCGCATCCTTGTCAACATGAATTTTTGCTGGGGGACCTGTCCATGTCCCTAAGCCCTCTTTAAACACAGCTTCATATCTGCTCAACACATCCTGAAGTGTCATTGATTCTGTGTTTACTTGATTCACTGCGCTCCAGCATATGTCTAGCTCTTTAATCCAACCCCGGCCCAGAAGGTTTGGTCCCTCAGTAGACACCACCACCACAGGAAGCTCTCTAACCTGATTACCATACCGCACCATTACATCGGTGGTCCCCAGTATTTTTACTGACTCCCCCATATACGTTTTCAGGTTAAAGGAACAATCTTTCAGATCCGGAAGTTTGCCCACACTCCCTAACTTGGCATATTCTGTCTTTGACTTAATAGTGACAGTCCAGCCCGTGTCCACCTCAAAATTTACCTCTGTGTCATTCACTTTTAAAAACATGGTGATTGGAGACACTCTTGGAATTTGAGTTTCTACCACACTGTACATAGTGAAAACTTCCTGCCTGTCACTGGCAGTGGCTTCCGCTGAGTCACTAAAGTGATGAGCTGAACTATGTACTCCATCCGCCTCAATTCCACCCACGAGTCTGTCACAGAGCATTTCTTTCAACTTTTCTCCATAATTGCAATGTTGAGCGAGCTCACGCAGCACCGCAACATAATCCGCCACAGTCTCATTAGGCTGTCTGTTCCGTGAATTAAACTTAAAACGCTGCATGATGTCACTTGGTTTGGGGTTATAGTGGTTTTTAACAGTTCCACTAACTCGCTGAAACTTTTATCACTTGGTTTGTCAGTACTAAGCAGATTTCTTATGAGACTATATGTCTGACTCCCGACCGAACTAAGAAGAATAGCCCGTTTCTTTGCAGCATCTTTGATCTCCTTTGTTTCCAAAAAATGAGATAGTACCTCGCGAGTGCCATTGCTGTTTCATCCTGGATGACGGCTACTTCGTGTGGTCCTCAAACTGAGGAAAAAAAAAACATCCAGATTCCTCAAAGTCTGCGAAGTAACACAAAACTTTAATCCTCGTCGCCATTATGTGATAACTTGTTTCTGTAAACGTGAGACATGATGACTGGTTCAGACAATGCATCAAGCTTTATTGTGCTCCAGACACACTGTGGGAGCATACGGGTATATTTGTTTGTATGTCACGCAGGACCCTCGTTCTAATTATAACCCATAAGCATAAAGACATTACCCACTAAATAAACATTTGGTTGGTTTACTCTTAAATCAAAACGAAAATAATAATTCCTTTGGAATATCACATTTCCAAATTATTACAGATGTGTTACTGTGAACCTCAAAAATTAGGTTTTTTTTTTAATTCTTAAAAGACACCATTATTTTTTAACATTTGTTCGTAAATCGGATAATTACTGCTTTTCGGCTAACTCAGAAGTCCTCTGAGAAATCGAATCCCGTCCGGGTATGTCTGAGGTTCATCATGTAATTGTTTGGTGATCCAATTCTTTGACCGCTCGCTCCACTTTCGTCATGGATATAGGCCTTTTTGCCATATCTGACAAAATAATAACATTCTTAAAAAACGCCATTATTTTGTTTGAAAATGTTAATCATTTTATTTTACTGACAAAATATTTTAGAATGTTGTGTATATTTTTTTTTATTTGATCACCTTACAATGTGTCCCTCGCTTGTTACAATGTACCCCACATACGGGGCATGTTGTCACTTTTCACTTCCTTTCTTTTGAGGTAAATAACGAAAAACGTACACACTGTAATTATGAAACAAAACAGCATATTTGTACTAGACAAGTGTGAAATTAACGTGGATAAAAAAAAATTATACTCTGAACCCCACGTGGATTTACACAAACTGAGAAATTCAAAAAGTGTTAGGTTGTGCCCCGCGCTCCCCTAACCATTTTTTATGTGTACTGCATTTTTGCAGAAAGTCCTGATTTCAGGGCTGAGTTATATATCTGTATCCGATTGGACAATTTTTCACGTGTATGTTAAAAAGGGGATGTTTTGGAAAGCGCTACGCCATGTGTTTCTGCCATCTAGTGTTTTAGAGGAAAATAATATCAAAGGTGCCTTAGCCCTGTTCTACCCAATTTAAAGTCATACTGTAACACTAGGTGGTGGCAAATCATACGTGAGTCATTCATTCAATAGATTCTTTCAAAGAGCTGATTAATTCAGAACAAAACAGTAACTGCCTTTATGAATGGCTCACTGAATCATTGACTCACTCAATTTGTTTAAAAACATAGATTCAATTCATTAAGTAAAAAAAAAATATCCACCATTAGCAGCTATTACAGCTCTGCATAATCTGGGCCTAAATTCATTGTATTCTAAAGCTAAATGACAATCAATTAAGGTGTGCTGACCCAAAAATCTTTTAAAAACCTGGGCCAAGGTTAAAACAGTAACCAGGCATTACAGCTGGTAAATGGGCATTTCTGACTTTGACATGTATATATTGCCATTATTATGTAATCAAAATGAAAATTATTATTACTGGTCTTCATTGATAATGTCAAATTACTTTAATGTATATGCACCAAAAAATGATAAGGATTTATGCTGGTATCGTCCAAAACCACACTTTGCCAGGGGTGTTTCCAAACTTTTGGAGAGCAGTGTACACTGATCACAGTACATATGCACAGTAGCTTGGTTGAGCAACTGCATCATTTAACTACATCTTGCTGGATAACTGTGTATCTGTCACAAATTAAGTATGTAGAGAGAATCTTCCCCTACTTAAATCTCTCTAAAACAGAAACATACTGCTATAGGAAATGAATACTTTTATTCATTCACAGACAAACCTATCTTTGATCTTTGTATCACACATAGCCCCAGGTCATTGTGCATAGTATTACTGTAATTTTGTGTTTATGTTATTGTTATATGTTATATGAATTTGTTATGATAGATAATTAGAAGTATAACTTACCTATGCCATGTTTGGTCTCTTTGAATTTATATTTTGATGATCTAAATGATGGTGTATATTATATGTTGATACCTTTGCAACATATAGTGTTTTAAAAATCCTTAGTAGTTTTTGCATCAACACCCAATCAAATTACATATGCAAAATACCATGCTCACAGACAAAGAGTCGTAAACTTTCCCTCCAAAAATGAAAGTCACTATTGGCTCTTGGACCTCCTGGAGTTGTAGCCCCCCCAGAGACTCACTCTTCTTCCCTCTCTTTACTCTCTTCTGCAAAATCTTCCAATTGCTGCCCGTGTAGAGGAACCCACAGGGAGCCTGAGCCGGCACGGGCGTGCCTGATGGGCCCGACAGGCCCTAACCTATAAAGCTGTGGCTCTCGACCACAAAGCGCCAGACATTTTCACTCAACCCTGAAATTCATCTTCATGAAATGTCCTCCAACAGACATTTCTCTCTTCCGCTTTTTTTTTTAGTTTCCTCACTCGTCTCACATGAGTGACTTGCTTCAGTCAGTTAGGGGTTCCTTTAGAACCTAAGAGGATGAGGAGGATGTGCTAGAACTCGTCGGGACTTCTCTAAGATGCGCCAGGCCTTACGGCCTTATCTTTCCATTCCCCGATGATCAGGACTTCAGCTGGGTCCCTCTCAGCTCTTGGTTCTTCTGCACTTTTCACATGGGAAGAAACTCCCAGTCACCATCGAGTGAGAACATCTTTGGAGTTCATCACTCTTCGGAGCGGGAAGAACGTGATCGTGATCCCAAAACCTCCACTGCTCCAACCATCAAGACTTTCACCCGAGACTGCATTCGGACACTTGTTCAACGACCAAGGCAATGCAAGTATCGTACATCTAACTAAACAAAACAGAGGTTTAGTATAAGCTGTAGACAGCACTGATGGTTTCACTCAGGTGGTTAACTGACTCTTTCATAGCTCCATTTTCTTGTCTCTCTAATGGCTTTTCACTGAGCCTTCCCCCATGTATGAGTGATTTCATGTTTGTTTGTTTAGATTAGTTATGTGTTAGTCTTTCGTTAATAAAACTCTTATGCACAAATTACATAATTTTTGATTCTGATTCTGCCTTGCAAAATTGATGTCCCTTTACAATTCCGATTCGAGCTACATGCTCTAATGCAATGGTACTTTAAGAAATTTATTTGCTGTGGCCAAGAAAATATAATTTCTTGTTGATATGAAATTAAACTAAATGTTCACTAGACAAACATATTAGTTGATAGAAAATTAATTCTGCTACAGTTACTACTGGCAGCTGATATAAATAATTGTAATTAATCATAATTAATTGTAATTATTTATATACATTTCCTTTTTGAACTAAATTTGCTACATCATGGAGCTGCTGGATGTTAGACACATGGTGCTTCTCCACCTTCTGCTTGAGGATGCCCCATAGGTGCTCAATAGGGTTCAGGTCAGATCATCTTCACCTGCACCATGCTCAGCAAGGCCATTGTCATCTTGTTGTCGTGTTTGAAAACATGTTGGAAAACTGCCGTTCGACCCAGTTTCTGAAGGGAAGGCATCATGTTCTGCTTCAGAAATGTACAGTACATATTGGAATCCATGTTTCCCTCTATGAACCGCAGCTCCCCAGTACCAGCAGCGCTCATGCAACCCCAGACCATGATGCTACCTCCA
Source organism: Labeo rohita (assembly GCF_022985175.1). Taxonomy (NCBI): domain Eukaryota; kingdom Metazoa; phylum Chordata; class Actinopteri; order Cypriniformes; family Cyprinidae; genus Labeo; species Labeo rohita. The sequence goes on from NW_026129274.1 coordinate 65,214, forward strand.
CCATGCTTGACTGTAGCAGAGACACAATTTTCTTGGTATTCCTCACCAGGGCATTACCACACATGCTGGACACCATCTAAGCCAAATAAGTTTATCTTAGTCTCATCAGACCATAGGACATGGTTCCAGTAATTCATGCTCTTGGACAGGTTGTCTTCAGCAAACAGGGCTTTCTTGTAAGCCAGCTTCAGAAGAGGCTTTCTTCTCGAATGACGCCAATGCAAACCGACTTGTTGCAGTGTGCAGCGTATGGTCTGAGCACTGACAAGCAGACCTTCTACTTCTGCAACCTCTAAAGCAATGCTGGCAGCACTCATGCATCTGTTTTTTGAAGCCAGGTTCTGAACCTGACACACAGAACGAGCACTCGACTTCATTGATCGACGCTTGCAAGGCCTATCCTGAATGGAACCCGTATTGAAAAACCTCTGTATGACCCTGGCCACAGTACCGTAACTCAGTTTCAGGTTGTTACTGAACCTCTTATAGCCTAGGCCATCTTTGTGGAGTGCAACAATTCTAATTCTCAAATGTTCAGAGAGTTCTTTGCCATGAGGTGCCTTGCTGAACATCCAGTGGTCAGTATGAGAGAACTGTACTCAAAGCACCAAATTTTAACTGCTCTAATACAAGATACACAACTTTGTATGGTCCTGTCAAGCAGACAAAAACATGAACATGATGAATAGGACATGTGGCTTTGCAAATGACATAGTGAGTACACCTAATGACATAGGTGTACTCACTTTTGTTGCCAGCTGTTTTGACAATAATGGCTGTATGTTGGATTATTTTTAGGGGATGTATGTGTACTGCATATCAAGAACTGTTGATTTGATCATACTGCTCATGCAACTTTTGTCAAACACTACCAGTCAAAAGTTTTTGAACAGAAAGATTTTTAATGTTTTTTTGTTTTGTTTTGTTTTTTTTAAGGAATCCTCTTCTGTTTACCAAGTCTGCATTTATTTATTTTATCCAGAGTACAGCAAAAACAGTCAAATGTTACAATATTTTTACTATTTAAAATAACTGTTTGTTTGTTTTTTATTTGAAACGGTTTTCTTTGTTTCTATTAAAATGCTATTTATTCCTGTGATTTCAAAGCTGAATTTTTAACATCATTACTCCAGTCACATTATCATTCAGAAATCATTTTAATATCCTGATTTGCTGTTCAAAAACATTTGTATTATTATTGTGTTGAAAACAGCAAGTAATTGTTTTTTTCATGTTTCTTTGATGAAGTTCAGAAGAGCATTTGAATTCATTTATCTGAAATAGAAATCTTTTGTGGCATTATAAATGTCTTTATCATCACTTTTGATTATTTTAAAGCATCCTTGCTAAATAAGGACTCCAAGCTTTTGAATGGTATAGTGTATACTGCTACAAAAACATTTTATTTCAGATAAATATTGATCTTTGTATCTTTCTATTCATCAAGGAATCCTGAAAAAAATGCAATCAGCTGCTTTAAATATTGATGATGATAATAATAATATTCAGAAATGTTTCTTGAGCAGCAAATCAGCATATTAGTGTAATGACTGATCAGAAGCCTGAGGATCCATTTGCAGCTTTTATTAAGAGAAAACGTGGTCAGACAGGCGGGGGTCAGAAAACAGCGACGGGGACAGCAGAGAGTAAACACAGAATAGTCACAGGCAGGCGAATAGACAGCTGGCGGCTGGCAGAGCAATATCAAAGTCCAAAGCAATAGCGTCCAAAGGGCAGGCGGCAGAGAATCAAAAAACGAGAAAACAATTCTAGGTCAAACACAGATAATCCAATAACAGAGAAAAACGCTCAGAACTGCAGCCGGGGCAATACAACACTTTGCAAAGTGAAAGAGTCCGGAAGCAGTATAAATAGGGGAGGAGATGAGGAACACCTGGAAGGGCAATCAGACCCAGGTACGGGGAACATGGGAAATGGAGTCCAAAAACAGTCAATATTCAGGAGAGGGTGCCCTCCGGTGGCAATCGGAGGGAGCCACAGAAGCCTGACTCATGACAGAGCCCCCTCCCTGCGAGCGGCTCCTGAAGCGAGAAGGATTGTGACGCCGGGGTCTCCCACAAGGTCGAGGGGCTGGTCTCTCCAGATGGGTCCTGTGGAATTCGGCTGTCAACGAGGGATCCAGGATGTCCCGAGCATTGATCCACGACCTTTCCTCCGGGCCATACCCCTCCCAGTCTATGAGGTACTGAAGTACCCCACCCCGGCGTCGAGAGTCCAGGATTTCGTGCACCTGGTAAGCCTCCTCGCCATCCACGACCAAGGGAGGGGTGCTCTCGTCAGCGGCTTCCTCCTGGATCTCCTCTCCTCTCGGAGCACCGGCGGGCTTAAGCAAAGACGCATGGAAAGTGGGTGAGATACGGTAATGGGCAGGTAATTCTAAACGATATGAAACTGGAGTAATCTGACGGAGAATTTTGAATGGACCCACGTACCTGGGACTGAGCTTGCGACAGGGAAGTCGGAGGCGAAGATCTCGTGAGGAGAGCCAGACCCACTGACCAGGGGTATAAGCTGGATGCGGTCTCCGATGGCGATCGGCCTGTTCCTGTGCCCTTCTAATGGCTCTTTGAAGGTGGACATGAGCCATGTTCCAGGTTTCCTCACTCCTTTGTAGCCAGTCATTAACAGATGGTAATTCTGAGGGTTCTCCAGACCAGGGAAAGAGAGGCGGCTGGAAGCCTAAGACACATTGGAAGGGTGTGAGACCTGTGGATGGCTTGCAGAGGGAGTTCTGAGCGTATTCTGCCCATAACAGGTAGCGGCTCCAATCCTGTTGGTTGTTGTGACAGTATGTGCGGAGGAAGTGGGTGAGTTCTTGGTTGAGGCGTTCTGCCTGTCCATTGGATTCCGGGTGGTATCCTGAGGTGAGGCTAACATTGATGTTAAGATGTTTGCAAAATGCGGCCCAGACATGAGAGGTAAACTGGGGTCCTCGGTCAGAGACAATGTCCTCTGGAAGGCCGTAGAACCTGAAGACTTGTTCCATCAATACCTCAGCGGTTTCAAAAGCAGAGGGCAGTTTAGTTAGGGGTATCAGTCGGCATGATTTGGAAAACCGGTCTATAACGGTGAGAATGGTTGTGTAGTTACGTGAGGCAGGTAGATCGGTAACATAGTCAATGGCAATGTGTGACCAAGGGCGTTGGGGAACTGGAAGAGGCTGCAGGAGACCGGCTGGCCGTTGGTGAGAAGATTTGGATATGTTGCAGGTAGGACAGTTGCGAACAAACTCCATTGTGTCTCCTTGGAGTGAGGGCCACCAGAAACGGTTGGTAACAAGATGGATGGTAGCGGTAATTCCTGGGTGACCAGAGCTGGGGAAATCATGTACCCATTGCATCACACGTTGACTGAGAGCCCTAGGGACGTATGTGCGCTCAGGAGGACATTCTGGCGGTGGCGGTTCGTTGTCTTGGGCTTCTGTAATCTCGGTCATGATGTCCCACTGTATGGGACCGAGGATGAGGGAAGGTGCTATTATGGGTTCAGGGTCGGAGGGTGCAGTGGAGGATTCAAATTGGCAGGAAAGTGCGTCGGAAAGTGCGTCGTTTTGTGTTCTTGGAGCCTGGACGATATGTGACCCTGAAATCAAAACGTGTGAAGAAGAGGGACCATCTGGCCTGACGTGGGTTGAGGCGTTTGGCTGACCTGAGGTATTCAAGGTTGCGATGGTCGGTTAGCACAATGAATGGTTCATTGGCTCCCTCTAACCAATGCCGCCATTCTTCAAAGGCCGCCTTCATGGCGAGTAATTCACGGTCTCCCACATCGTAATTCTGCTCGGTGGGTGAAAGTTTGCGAGAGTAGAAGGCGCAGGGGAACAGCTTTGGTGGAGAGCCCTGACGTTGCGAGAGTCCAGCCCCTATGCCAGTGTTTGATGCATCAATTTCGACCACAAACTCCCGCTCGGGGTCTGGATGGTGAAGGATGGGAGCCGAAGTAAACCGTTCCTTCAGCTGCTGAAAAGCCCTCTCAGCTTCAGGTGTCCACACAAGCCTTTTACCTCCTCCCCGGAGAAGAGACGTAAGCGGAGCTGCAACAGAGCTGAAGTTTCTTATAAAACGCCGATAGAAGTTAGCGAATCCCAAGAATCGTTGACAGATGTTCCTTGACAGATGTGGGTGGAGGCCAACTGAGAACGGCCTGGACCTTCTTGTCATCCATGGCTACCCCCTCTGAGCCGATAATGTAGCCGAGGAAGGAGGTAACAGTGCGGTGGAACTCACACTTTTCGATCTTGGCGTAGAGTTGGTGGTCGATGAGTCTTTGTAATACTGCCCGGACATGTTGTATGTGTGATTCGAGGGTGTCTGAAAAAATCAGTATGTCGTCAATGTAGACTATGACCCATCGATTGAGCATGTCCCTGAATACGTCGTTGACAAAGGCCTGAAACACAGATGGACTGTTGACCAGGCCGAAGGGCATAACGGAATATTCGTAGTGGCCAGTGGTGGTGGAGAAAGCCGTCTTCCATTCATCGCCTTCCCGGATGCGGATGAGATTGTATGCGTTGCGTAAATCTAATTTGGTGAAGTAACGGGCTGAACGGAGCTGTTCCAGAGCCGATGGGACTAGTGGTAGGGGATAGCGGTACTTGATGGTAATTTCGTTGAAACCACGATAATCAATGCAGGGACGAAGACCCCCGTCCTTCTTCTTAACGAAGAAAAACCCTGCTGAAGCTGGAGATGTGGATGGTCTAATGAACCCCTTAGCCAATTCCTCCTCGATATACATTTTCATGGCTTCAGATTCGGGTTGAGATAAGGGGAAAATCCTTCCCCTGGGTGGTAGGGACCCTGGAATGAGTTCAATGGCACAATCGTTAGGTCTGTGAGGGGGTAGTTTGGAGGCCTTGGTCTTGCTGAAGGCTTCTGCCAGGTCGAGGTATTCGGCAGGTAATTCGAGTGTAGCAGATGGTTGGATGGTTCTCTGTTGGAGAGGTGTGATGGTCTCGTAGGGAAGACAGTTCTGGTTACAGTGATCGGACCATTGGAGAATCTTTCTGGCCGCCCAGGAAATGCGAGGGTTATGTCTCTTGAGCCACGGCATTCCCAGAATAATGGGGTTAAGAGGCGAGTCGATGGAAAACAGACGGATGTTCTCAGTGTGTTCCAAGCCCGTCTTGAGAGTGATGTCGTCGGTGATGAACTTAACCTCGCCTCTCCCCAGTGGACGACCATCTAGCGCTGCCACTGCCACCCGGGAACCACATGCAACGAGAGGAATATTATGAAAATTAGCAAATTGAATATCAATGAAATTGCCAGCGGCACCAGAATCAATCATGGCTGCAGCGGTGATCGTTCTATCATGAAACATCAGAGTTACAGGAATATCGAAGACAGTTTGATTAGAAAGTTTAGAACTCACCGCATTGGTCTTGCGAGGCGAGGGACGGATGGGACAGGCAGCCCGTAGATGACCCTCCTGTCCACAGTACAGACAGAGATGTTGCCGAATTCTCCGCTCACGCTCCTCTGCGGTGAGGTGAGTGAATCCGACTTGCATGGGTTCGGGTTCCGAAGTGGCAGCGGTGGGTAGATGAGGCGTTGTAACAGAGCGCGGTGGTCGTCGAGAGCGGGTGAGGTTATCAATACGGATAGACAGTTCAATAAACTCATCGAGAGATTTACCCTCATCGCGGCAGGCCAGCTCGCTTTGCAGTTCCGATGTCAATCCCTTACGATACAGCAGTTTCAGTGGATCATCCAACCAACCCATCTGGGCTGCGAGGGTGTGAAAAGTGAGGGCATAATCCGCTGCGGTGCCGCGTCCCTGACGCAGAGCGAGGAGCTGCTCACCCGCCTCCTCTCCGTAAGCCGAGTGATCAAACACCTCCCGAAAGCGTTGCAAAAAGACGGTAAATGAGGGAAATGTGGTGTGTTCGCCTTCCCACAACGCTGTAGCCCAATCCAGAGCTCTTCCAGTCAGTAGCGAGCATACAAAGAAAATTCGATTGTCATCAGTGGGGTATAACTGCGGTTGCTGTGATACAAACAGAGAACATTGCATGAGAAACCCCTTACATTTTCCAGCCGATCCATCGAATTTCTCAGGAAATGCTAGACGAGGGCTGGTGGTGGTGTGGCTAGGAGTGGAGAGAGGTTGCGGCGAGACAGCAGGTTGAGGAGAAATGTCAGCGAGGCGAAGGGCTTGTAGCATTTTAACTAGCTCCTCCGTGAGTGTAGTGAGATGCTGTAGCTGCTGTTGATGAGAAGCTAGCATGGTAGCTTGCGCTGACACTTCTGTGGTGAGCTGAAACACGGCTGCTGGATCGGTGTTTGGCGAAGTCTTCTGTAATGACTGATCAGAAGCCTGAGGATCCATTTGCAGCTTGTATTAAGAGAAAACGTGGTCAGACAGGCAGGGGTCAGAAAACAGCGACGGGGACAGCAGAGAGTAAACACAGAATAGTCACAGGCAGGCGAAGTGTCAGGGCTGGCGGCTGGCAGAGCAATATCAAATTCCAAAGCAATAGCGTCCAAAGGGCAGGTGGCAGAGAATCAAAAAACGAGAAAACAATCCTAGGTCAAACACAGATAATCCAATAACAGAGAAAAACGCTCAGAAATGCAGCCGGGGCAATACAAGACTTCGCAAAGTGAAAGAGTCCGGAAGCAGTATAAATAGGGGAGGAGTTGAGGAACACCTGGAAGGGCAATCAGACCCAGGTACGGGGAACATGGGAAATGGAGTCCAAAAACAGTCAATATTCGGGAGAGGGTGCCCTCCGGTGGCGATCGGAGGGAGCCACAGAAGCCTGACTCATGACAATTAGAATAATTTCCGAAGGATCATGTGACACTGACGTCTGGAGTAATGATGCTGAAAATTTAGCTTTGATCACAGCAATTGATTACATAAAAAAAATATTTAAATTGAAAGCAGTTATTTTAAATAGAAAAAAAAAAATATTTCACAATATTACTGTCACAACATTGTGTGTGGGGAATGACGAGGAGGAGCGAGGAGGTCCAAAGCATAGAGTTTTATTAATATAATCCACAGGGAACCAGCAACACAACGAAAACTAACCAAAAGACAATGCAGGATGACGTACAAGAACCGACGATCTAATAAGGAACACAACCAAACTTATATACACGGAAACAACCAATCAGGGGGAGACAGGTACAATCAAACAGTGACTTAATAAATGAGAAACGGAACAGGAAGACCAAATAAGGGCAACACAGGGGAAAAACACACAAAAACAGTCCAAATGGTCTGACAATTACTGCTTTTGCTGTTATTTGGATCAAATAAATTCAGGCTTGGTAAACAGAAGAGAATTCTTTAAAAAAAAAAAAAAATTCTTACTGTTTAAAAACTTTTGATGGGTAGTGAATATTTTTGTCTATTTTTTAACTGAGTTTTTTTTATTCATCTTTAAGTATGTGGAGGACCTGCGCAAATATCATATTAAGTTGTGACGAACAAGGCCTAAAGGTCAATGTCATGTTATATAATCCATCAGTGCATTCAGCATGTGTATGTGTAACCTACAGAATATGGAGAACTGTTGATTCTGTCATTCAAACGGTAACACTTTGTAATAAGTGGATCACATCTTTAGAAAACTAAATGACAAGTATACAATACCAACTTTTACAATAATTTTACAATATTTTACAATACACCAAAATATAATTGTATCCTTTTAAATTTGATACATTTAAAATTTGCCGTGGGTAGGTCAAAATCAATAATAATAAATGTGAATTTATCTCATTACATGAATCAACAAGGTATGGTTTAAAGGTTTTTATTAACAATTAGCCTAATGAAATCAATGCAAGAGTTTGATGACGAAATCAGCTCCATAGATTAGTCATACTGTATATATGAAATTTAAGTAATATATATATGCTAGTCTACATTTTAATATTAAAAACAATATTAATAGTATATTTATAAGTTAAAAATGTTTTATTTAATTTTATAAATTAGTCCATTTATAAATGTCTAAAATGTTATAAATGAGTACGGGCAATTTTCATGTCATAGTTCAGACGCGAGCCGGGCTTCGGGCCTGTTTTAGGCTTCTCCTTATTTTTATACATACACCAATTATGGTGATGAAAACAAATTTCCGCGCTGGTGGATACAACACCAGACTTTCGCTTTCACTTTCGAGACCGGCTCGGAAAGCCTTTAGTGCCTCCGCCAGCAGCAGCAGCAAATCAGCGCAGCTGGAAGAGATCCGCGTTCAAGCGCACGCAGTTGGCTGAAACTTGCCACAAAGCATCGGCAAAATAATAACAATATCGGGGGAAATAGTAAGGAGATATTTGAATTATTTATTAATAAACCAGTGTTTTCTGAGTCAGTGTGGCAAGGATGAAGTTGCCGATCCTGACTCACTATCTCCTCTTTGGACGCGGCTTTAAAGAAATGCCTCTTTACAGATTACATTGAAAGAATTTTTGTTTTGTGAAAGAGTATTTTTATTTCGTTAAAGCATTAGGAAGTGCTTCATGTTTTTCTTTATTTAATAAAAGCACCGTTTGCAACGTTTTGTTGATATTGTGAGTGCATAAAAGTAGACCTTTAACAGTTCCGAATGATGTATTACTTTTACCTTTATGAGCAAATGACAGAATATTTTAAATTGCCTCCATGTCCTGCAAAGTGGCTTTAGTTTCCACTCTCAGCACAAACGATTGGATATGCACCTAATAGCACACATTTATCTAAGTTTAACGTTGAAACTAACGTTGTTTTATACTTGAACTCTTTTAGGCCTATATCTATAGAATTTATTTTAGGCAAGTCGTGATGATTTGAGAAGGCACAACTGATCAAACAGACTATGATCAGTCTTCCGCTGGCCGCTTGTTCGTTACTTTAAAAAACAAAACCTTGTATTTAACGAACAAAAAAATGCTTCAAACTTGTTTCTAAATTAACTTAAAGGAAATAAAACCAACATACAAAACTGAATTATTTCAATAGTTGAAACAGTAGCTACTATAAGCTGTTTTGGGAGAAGGGGGAATAAAGACGGGCTCGGGTCGGACTCGGGCCGGGCTAGGGCATATATATAAGGCCTGTGCAGGGCTTTAATAAACATTTATCCCAATACTTCAGTTATTATTTCATGTTTGCAACACATTAAATAATACATTTTATACAGCCTGTACATTTTAGGTTTTCTGCTCGTGAAGCTTGTTCAAACATAAAGCTTAACTTGCATGAAAAGAGCTCACTCTGGATCAGCGGTTGCGCGAAAGCAGGTTTAAATATTCCGATGTGACTGCGATTTTAAAGGTTTTATAGACATTGCGAAATTAAAATCATATAGCAATACGTGTGTTTGAATCGAGATCGCGATCTTTTAATGGTTAATCCATATGAATCTGTATATGTATTTTTGTATGTCATAATTTGTACCAGACCTCAAAACTTACCCGGGCCCGGCCTAAATACGCCTTTCGTATGGAATTAAATAGCAAGCACTTTGAGTGTCTTGTTCGTCATATTTATTTTCATATAAAACCAACAGAGCTGAAATTATATCATGTTTATCAGCAACACAGCACGTGAGTGTGATAACGCGATATCCGCCTTTGATCTCGTAGGTATCTAGGTGTGTTCGACTTCATCTACGGCTACAGACGGCGATCAACGAGAGTAGCCGAGAGCAGTCGGGGGCGGAGTTGAAAACGGAGGCGTCAAGTCGGACACTTTCTGCTCTCATCAGTGAAGCTCTCGCGGTGTTTGCATACACTATCTCAGATTAAGTGAATTAAATGCAATATTTATCAAATACACAGACTTTTCAAAAGCGTTTTTTTATGAGCAACAGAAACACGTTTCACATACTGCTTAATACAGCGCCATCTGAACAAGAATAATGATCAACATAAACATATACTATTTAAATACTAATGAAGTGGGGTTATATATGCTTTTATCAGTGTTTTATGAATAAATGTGACTCAATATAACATTGCGACTACAGTAAAAACACTTTTATTGTTCTAAAAACACAGATTTGTCAGCATTATCGGAGTTGAGGATGTTAGAATAAACCCAAAACACACGTGATCGTTGTCATGCGGTGAATCTGGCCAATCGTGAAACAGCCATGTGGTCATCAGAGCTCCTGCAGCCGCTCTGGTGAAACTGCGCCGGCTGAGTCAGTCGGCTGCTCTCGAATCGCTATCGCGGTACTTTGATGCCACACGTGACAGTCACGAGGCGTCGGCGCCGCCTCAAGTCAGACAAAATTTCTAACCGGCATGCACTGCTTCAAGTCAGAATTTGATCGAGCTGCGCAGCGCTGCGTTAAAGAAGAAGAAGCCTTGCTTCTTCTGGCGGCATTTTTTGAATTTGCACGCAGACAGACTGCAGTAGAGCAGCAGCAGCACACAGAAAGGCGGACGGAGACGGCAATCGCGTCTATTCTTCTCACAAATCAATCGTTTTGCTTCGGAACCCTTGGAATATTAATTTTTTAAAATAAGTTATAAATATATTGTATATGCCTGTTATATCTTGTGTTTTGTTGACAAATGGTTAGGTTTAGGGGCAGGGGTTGGGTTAAATGTGTAAATAGTGTAAATTAAACTGTTTTGAATGTTAGC
>NW_026129275.1:0-26693 GCF_022985175.1 Labeo rohita
CCTGGACAGGTGGCCATGACGTGAGCAGGCCCTGGAGCGGCAGGCGTGGCGGGAGCAGGCCCTGGAGCGGCAGGCGTGGCGGGAGCAGGCCCCTGGGCCCGGCAGGCGTGGCGGGAGCAGGCCCTGGAGCGGCAGGCGTGGCGGGAGCAGGCCCTGGAGCGGCAGGCGTGGCGGAGCAGGCCCTGGAGCGGCAGGCGTGGCGGGAGCAGGCCCTGGAGCGGCAGGCGTGGCGGAGCAGGCCCTGGCGGCAGGCCTGGCGGGTGGCCAGGCGTGAGCAGGCCCTGGAGCGGCAGGCGTGGCGGGAGCAGGCCCTGGAGCGGCAGGCGTGGCGGGAGCAGGCCCTGGAGCGGCAGGCGTGGCGGGAGCAGGCCCTGGAGCGGCAGGCGTGGCGGGAGCAGGCCCTGGAGCGGCAGGCGTGGCGGGGCAGCAGCAGGCCCTGGAGCGGCAGGCGTGGCGGGAGCAGGCCCTGGAGCGGCAGGCGTGGCGTGGCTGGGAGCAGGCCCTGGAGCGGCAGGCGTGGCGGGAGCAGGCCCTGGAGCGGCAGGCGTGGCGGGAGCAGGCCCTGGAGCGGCAGGCGTGGCGGGAGCAGGCCCTGGAGCGGCAGGCGTGGCGGGAGCAGGCCCTGGAGCGGCAGGCGTGGCGTGAACAGGCTTTGGCTTGATGGATGTGTTTTGAACAGGCTGTGGTGTGGTGGTTACTGCGGGATTGCGGGGTCCCTCGTCCGCAATCCCAACAGTGTATGGTGATCCGCTTAAGAGCAGGGCATGATCGATATATTTCTCCAGTGACCAACAAATTTTCCCCCCTGGCAGAATTGAACTAATGGGCTTGTTTAACCCAAAACAAAAAAAGTCCTTTAGTGCCACATCATTAAAATCCACTAGATGACACAGTCCACAAAAATCCTCAACATACTCCTCTATGGCCCTGTCGCCTTGACGAAGGCAGATGAGACGAGATACTGCTGGGTTCATGATTTTTGGTTGTGTATGCTGTAACTTCCGCTGGATTCAGGGGAGGCGAAGTATTCTGTAACGTGGACGCTGAGGCGGAAGTTGAAACCATATGCGGAAGTTTATTAACAGCAGCAGTGTACAAATAAACAGGCAGAGGGTCAATAAACAGGAAAGGCAGTCCATTAACAACACAACACAAACGTAATCCGAGCAGCAGAGAGGTAAATCGAGGCAGTGGGTCAGATACCGGGGAATCAGTCCAATATAACAAACGTAGCAACAGGGGTAGTCCAGAGAACAATAGTCAGAGGCAGAAATAGGTCAAACCTTGTAAGCAGTCCACACAGGCAAACAATCCAAACAAGGGTGATCCGTAAAGTCAGAAGTCCATAAACAAAACAAAGCACAGCAAAACAGCAACAGGTAATCCAACAGAGTACATACAACGCTCGGTAAGGCAGATGAAACTGGCAATACTTCGCAAACCAGTGAGCACATGGTGAGTCTTTAAATAGTGACAAACAGGAAGTAACAATAGAAGCAGCAGAGGGAGTGTGCAGGCAGTTCTAGGGTGAGGGCTCCCTCTGCTGGCTTGGCGTTACATCCTGAACGGAATAAGACATCTTCACCAAACTCAGCACACTTTTGTAAGAGCTCAGTCTGAGGTTAGAGAGAAAAAACGCGGAGATTGAGAGGGATAAGAGGGAAAAAACATAAAAATGGCTATAACTATGCAAATGATTGTACAAATGGCTATAACTATATATAACTATGTCCTATCAACATGAAAATTGCTGTGGTCTTAGTCCTAAGTGCCACAAGTGTCTATGGGGACATTTGCATATCTAAAAAAACATGGTTGATGAAGTTTAAGCACCTATTTGAAAAGGTTAAGAAAGAAATTGTCCACTGGGGGGTGATGTCGCATTTTCTGAGGGCATAAACGATTGAACATTGCACGGTTTTCCGCACATACACGCAACATTCATATCGTATGATAGACCTCCTTGTTCCCAACAACTTTGCATCTAGAGCCACTGCTGCCAATCAAACCATTTTTTAAATGATTGAGAAGATGTAAAAAAAAAGAAAAAAAACCCTACTTTTGCAAACTAGGTTTTGCAAAAGGTTTTTAGGTTTTTTAAGTTTAGGTTCTAGGTTTTTCGCTCAGTCTGTAAAAAACCACCACAGTGCAATTCTCAGGACTCTCTAGGTCAATAGTTATCAAAAACATGTTGCATTTTACCCTTTGGAAAGCTATAATGAAAAGGGACCTGTCCTAATATACCCAAAAGCCTATAAAGCCTAAACGAAAACTCAAAACTTCACGAAACCCAAGCATATGCAACAGGTGATTCTAAACAAGCATGCTAAATTTCAGGGAGATTAGACCAGAGCTGGTGCTATAACAGTCATAAATGTTATTAAAACATCATATTTCTATGGAAAATCACCTGGATTTGACAAAAATGCTTTTTAAATAATTGATTAAGGTGGTTCGAGGCTTGCTAAGTACTATGTAATGTCTTTTTCCTTATGTGCTTAAATACCTAAAGTGCTTGAACCCTAGTAATAGCTGCTTGCAATTATATTTTGCATTGTTTTTAATCAATTAAGTCCCTCTTAACTTGAACATACATGTATTTTCAAATGCATATTGAAAAAATGAATAGATCAAATACATTCAGAACCAAAGCTGCTGAAAAATATATAGTGACTGATGCATTGTTGTATTTGCTTCTGCCTATTTTTGCTTACCTTTGCAAAAAAAGGTCATGCACGATGAGTATTTAATTACCTTTAATAAGATCTATTATCCATTGGTGAAATGTATTGGTGATTCATATAAAACTGACAATGATTAACACAAAGTGGTTTTATTAAATGTAATCATGTTCTAAATGCTGTAATTATTATGAAAGGTGTTGGCCTAAATATTTAATGAGAACAGTATGAGATGATACACAACAAAAGCGTGTTTAAAGGAGACCTGTTACATCAAATATGTTTGTTTAGAGATCACACCTTCCAATTTTATCCACTATAGTTTTTATAAACAATTTGGTGTGAAATAGCAAAATCTTTCCTGTTACTTTTTTGCTAATTCACTGATTTTGGACAATATAAAATGCTTTGTCAACTTATCATTTTATGCTTCCAGCTGTACACCGAGTATACAGTAGTCAACATTTGAAGTGGATCAAAACCTTTCATAAAAGTTGTCCTAAAACCAAAACAATACCCATTCTTGTCTTAGGACAACTTTGATTAACTTTTGTTGATCCACTTCAAATGCTGACTACTGTATATTACAACAAGACTTTAAGATCTATGATTTCACATTCTGTTCTTTTGCTTTAGTCATAAATTACGCGTGATAAACGCTTCTGAAACAATTCTTGGATTGTGAAAGATTGGTAAAATGTACTTTGCTCAAGCCAAACTAGAACATATTTCCCAACAGAATATATAAAGATGCTGTAAAAAAGTACATTTTGTTTTTTGATTGAGGGAGTTAAAAATAATAATAATGTACGCTAATAGTTTTCTGAACTGTAAAAAAAAAAACACTGTTAATGAGCAAGCAAAACAGTCTCTGACTCAGACATTTACTGTTACTCAACATGATGTTCCACAACATTTACAACTTCTGGAAAATGTTGGTGTTCACCATGTTACGTCATGCACTACGTGCTACTGACTGCGGAAATGGATTGACCAATGTAAGGAGTGAATAAGTGACAGTTTGGTTAACTGTTTCAGCACTTTTTGATATCATGTTTCCAGCAGGCAGTACTGATAAGATCCTTAATATACTGTTACTGTCATAGTTTTATGAAATCAGAGTTTTATGTTGCACAAAGCCACACCCAAACCTTTTAATCCGATGAACATGTCTGTTGAGTCACCGAGATGCTCCAGATACTCCTGACATCCCGGGTGTAGCACCTAACAAGCTATTGAATTCAAACCTCCTATTACATATCCCACTGATAACGCACAAGGACGAAGCTGAAGCGTCTAGACGTTCTTCCTTCCCCTGTATTTTTATAAGGACTGCAATTTTTGGTAATGTCAAAGCCCAGCAATTCCAAAGCATGTCATTAATGCTTCTCAAATATAGGCTGGACCAATGCTAGCTTAAAGGAAAACCCTAATTATTGTATGGTAAATGCAGAAAACCCTTATGGACTTCTCTTGTTGATGCTTTTTGCTGATATTGGAGATCTGAATCCAAATGTTGATCTGAGTTGGAGTATTAAAGACAAATTGGGAACGACTGAGGAAGTTTGCATTATTTTAAGGAGATACAATATGAGAGGTTTAAGTGTTTTTAGTGATTTTAGAATTTTTTAAAAAATGTATTTTAACAAAGCAGAGTATTGAATTTTTATGCAATTTAATTTTGAGTTTTATTTTGGAGACTTTTGTATTTTTTTAATACTATTATATTATATATAACTATGCAATATTATTTTAGAATAGTTATTTATTTATTTACTTGCTTGCTTGCTTGTTTGTCTTATTTCATCTTGGGGCGGTTCCTGTAATTTGTGCGTGTCGCGTCATGCGCACAAATACTCTGCTGTACGTCATACAAATACTCCTGCGCCACAAGCACGCATTCATAATCGTTGCAGCCACGAGGACAGACTGAAGGTTACCTGCTTCAACAGTGCTTGAACGGCAACCGATCTTCTGTCTTTTCGCTTTTTTCATCCATCAGATTCTTTGATTTCACTCATTTTGTTTTCGGTCAAAATCGAAAATTAGATTTAAAGACGCTTGCTTTAAACAATTATACACGAACCAGCGTCGTTGACCATCTGTGAATCAGAAAAGCCGTAAAACCGATCTCAAGGTAAGTTTTTTTCATCAGAATCAACACATTTATATTCACAGATTCGATTGAAATTGTTTGTTTTTGTTAAGATCGATGAATTACTCGGTTGCGTAGAGACAGCGGCGTCCATCACTTGCAAACAAAATGCGAGGGCGCCATCTTTGTTTGTTTGTTTTTATCGATTAAATTCTGCAAGGAGAACGAATCGGATCAAATAAAATTACGAATTCACCTTGTTTGCCATATTGTTATGCATATGGATGGGTGTAATGTTTAAAAACGCCACAATCTCCTCAAATGCCCGCCACTTTATTAAGTCCGCTATTTTTTTTTTTCCTTTCTAACGTTACTTGACTGTGTTCATTATTCGCCCATGTAAAGACGTTCTAGGTTAGTCTGTTGTGATCGATTAAATAATTATAATATATGTAAATATTTTATTAAAGAGTGGTGACGCTGCTTTCCTAAAGAAAGTGGATGGGGACTGGCGCTGTCGAGGTCCGAAAGGGATGAAAAGCGACACAAAAAACAATTTT
Organism: Labeo rohita; assembly: GCF_022985175.1. Taxonomy (NCBI): domain Eukaryota; kingdom Metazoa; phylum Chordata; class Actinopteri; order Cypriniformes; family Cyprinidae; genus Labeo; species Labeo rohita. Next base: position 5,337 of record NW_026129275.1, read on the forward strand.
ACACGACCTAAACTTAATATTTAACGTTTTCCTAAGTATTTTGATATCCTTAATTTACATTTCCCCAAGATTGTGGGTTGTTTTAACGAAAACTGTTTTAAGAGGCTATAATCTCCATTGTAAACGCCCGCGACGTATAATGTTTCAGTTATTTTGCAGTTGTTGTTGGCGTCCTTATCAGATGTTTTCGACGGTTACCTCACAGTCTTTTTTTCACGAAAACATAACAATCGCCAAAGTATTTATTATTATTATTTTTATATATTTATGTATTTTATTTTTTTTTTTTTTTTATTTTTTTTGCGGAGTGATGTTTAGTGACGTTTTCCCAATGAAAGTGAATGGGGACTGTCACTATCGAGCTCCAAAAAGGGATAAAGCAACGAAAAATTATTCTACATTATGATAATATTATATTTTACGTTTTGTGAAGTCACTTTTTTCGAGGCCGGAGTCGTCTTAGTACATTCTTAGCCTTTTTTTATGCAATGAAAGTGTATAGGGACTGATGCGGTCGCCCTATAAATGCCCTATAAAAAAAAAACAAAAAAAATCGCCTGAAGCCAACGGGCGGGTTTGGCTGAATGTTCCCAGGTCTCAAGAGATTTTTCATAATCGTTCGTTTGGTATGCAGATTACAAGATTGTCTACAAGAAGCAACCAGAGGCCAAATTTCAGATAGATTTATTCATAATCTTCTCAACAGTGTATTGTAATTGTAGCTTAGTTAAATATAGGTTAGACTATGTAAGTTGGCCAACTCTTGAGCAGCTGGGATTGAATCAACAGGCTAATGGATCCAGGCAATGTCTGTCATGCAATCATGTGCTTTTTTTCGTACTAAACAAATGATTAGAGTGACTGAAATGCATGAACGCCACCTGTCCTGAGAACGTAGTAAACCTCATACAACGTCTCACAGAGCATAAACACCTGCTGGATGTCTGGAACAGACAATAGACGCTATTATTAGTGGGTTTGTGGTGCGTGGAAATGCAGAAGTTGATGTTGGACGGCATACGGTGCGCTCATTAATAACAGGGTGCATAAATTACAGTACAGCAAGGGTGGCGAGCTTATTTTGTATCCTCTTTTTACAGAAACATGAGCTCTCAGGTGAGACAGAACTTCGAGGAGGCCTGCGAGGCGGCCATCAACCGTCAGATCAACATGGAGCTGTATGCGTCCTACGTTTACCTTTCCATGGTGAGAGTCCAAGGCCATTACAACATACTAGACCAATCCCAGTTCTCATTTAGAGTAAAATGTAGTGTTCGAGGTGAAAAGGTGAAGAGGCATTGAGTTCAGTATATGAATGAACTTTGCCTGGAAGTTTAGTTAATGATCCATTTTGTTCACTGTGTCTCTTGTGACCTTTATTTTTTACATTTCTCTCATGCAGTCATACTACTTTGACCGAGATGATCAGGCCCTGCACAACTTTGCAAAGTTTTTCCACCATCAGTCCCACGAAGAGCGGGAACATGCTGAAAAACTGATGAAGTTTCAGAACCAGAGGGGAGGGAGGATCTTTCTGCAGGACGTTAAGGTACATCTATAATGTGTGTTCACGTGATAGCGTTACAGTTTGGCAGACCAAGGCAAGGACCCAGAGATAGAGAAGACAGAGTTAGGGTGGAGCTCATATCTTTTACTGACACTGATGATAAACTTCAACAGTCAGCATGTTTATTAAGCGCCTTTTTGTCATGGATTAAAAAGAAAGATTAAAGCACGGAACTGAGCTCTGTGACGCTATATAGCGCGTGACTGGTACAGATCTTGCAATGACATTTCATATTTGCAGTTTAAGAAGGTAGAGCTGGTTTACCAGTTTCCTTGGTAATGCAGAAAGTGTTGGTTCAAGTGAAATGATTTTGGGAAGTTGGCATGTGATGACAACTAGCCAGATGCCATGGCATCAAAAATAAAGAAACATGCCATTCTTTTGATGAGGGTTTAATCTGTTGTTTTGTTTCTCCACCTAAAAAAAAGTAGTTTGAATCCACTATATTAAAAATTACACATCATACCCAGTGTTCTCTAAGCAATGTAAAATTTTAAGGCAGCTGTTCAAAAAATGGGTTAAACTTCAGCTTTAAACTGATAGCTTACTAATTGAAAAGTTAAAATCACTAAGAAAAAAATTAAACAAAAAACAAAAGCACAGACGAAATTGGGTGTGAGGAACATGTACATGTGTTTTTTTTTTTGTTTTGTTTTTAAATTTACATTCAGTGTCTTACAACAGGGTTCAATAAAGGTGCTTAAAATGCTTGAAGTACTTAAATTTGACTTTGAAATTTAAGGCCTGGAAAACCCCTGAAAATAGAAATTTCCTGAAGCGGTACTTAAAAAGAGCTTGAATTATTGAAAGACAATGTATAAAATAAGTGTTTTATTTTGTCAGTAAGCACATATCTTTTCACTGAAATTCACGCAGTTCAAAAAAATCATATATATATATGCGAACAGATGAACTAAATAAATTGAGTGCTGGAACCACTCTGATTGATTCAAACTTGTGACTTTGATCATTCACTTCAGCTTTTTGAAACTCAGAATCAGTTAAAGCACTGCGTTGCAAATGATTCACTGTTTCGAAGCGTTCCAGTCAGGTCCCGTAGCGAGAATCATTTGTTTCAGATTGGGACTTCGGAGCACTTCACAACAATTCATATGATTTGGATCGGAACGGGTTTGTGAATCATTTTGCAACTTGAATGATTCAAATCAAATTATTCAAAGTACATTTTATGCAAAATTATTACTTTCCAGCGCTAACAGATGTCCGCTTGTTGCCTTAATGCAAAATGGAAACACTTGTGTGACTTTCTCACATTTGCAGATGTGGATACAACTGTAAAATGCAAGTTATGCGCTGAGGAAATGCATCTGAAATGCATTAAACAAATGCAACTGTCAACATGCATGACAGGAAAAGCTACATATTTGTGGTTTCTAAAATTGTCTCATAAGGAACTGTGCTGATCAAGACCTACATTACCTACTGTCCTTTGTACATTCATTTAAATTTGACATAAAATGTATTAGGATTTATTAAAGGATACTTTTATTCGCATATCCAAATAGAAATGGAAAAATTAATCAATTGAGATGACGTGTATATAAAGCACTAGTTCACCCAGAAATGAAACCCAGACCATCCAAGCTGTAGATGAGTTTTTCATCATTGGAACCTATTTGAAGAAATTTAGCATTACATGACTTTCTCACCAAAGTATCCTCTACAGTGAATGGGTGCCATCAGAATGAGAGTCCAAACAGTTGATTTAAAAAAAAATAAATAAATAAATAAAAAATTTATCACAATCCACACCACTCCAGTTCATCAGTTAACATGCTTTGTGTTTTAGTTTTCATCTAAAATATGAGTGCTCAATCCATAATATTTGAATCAGGAGAGAAATATGCACGGAACAGTCCAGAACCATTCTAAACAAATATGTCAGGGGATTTTGATGTAGGAGGACAACGGTGTGGACTGGAAGAAGTGTTTTTAACTTTTGTGTTTATGTTTGACAGAAACCAGAGAAGGACGAGTGGGGAAGCGGTTTGGAAGCTCTCGAATGCGCCCTGCAGCTGGAGAAGAGCGTCAATCACTCCCTCCTGGAGCTGCATAAGCTGGCTTCTCAGCACAACGACCCTCATGTAAGTGTGCAACTACTTGTAGACCATCTCCTTCACAAACAAAACCGGTTCCAAACTCACTCTTTTTGTTTCTTATAGATGTGCGACTTCATTGAGACACACTACTTGGACGAGCAGGTGAAGTCCATCAAAGAACTGGCTGACTGGGTGACCAACCTGCGCCGCATGGGCGCCCCCCAGAACGGCATGGCCGAGTACATGTTCGACAAGCTGACACTTGGCAAAGAGAGCAGCTAAATATTCCGCCCATCTTTTCCTTTGCTGATTAGTTTTGCTATGAGTGTTTATTTACCTATATGCCATCAAGACTCTATTTTATGTTTGACTAGCTGGTCAAGCTGTGTATCCAGTTATTTAAGCAGGAAAAACCTCTTAGCTTGTTTGACTCTGCCATGCTTCGCTGTTTAAAGTCGCACTTCTCATAAGCCATTGTACTCTTTATCTATAGCTCGTTCACATTTTGACCTGCCTGCATGTGATGTGTGATTATCAATGAAGTTATGCTCCAAACCAATAAAATAGAAACCTCTGGGATCTGAACTTGACTCGTGGCTCATTTATTGCTTCCAGACATGTATCTGAGATTTCAAAGGGGGTTATTTACAGAACTGGGCAAAGAAAGTGTGGTTTATTTTATGTAATAAAAATATTACATAAATATTTTATGTAATTGTTTTTTTTTTTTTTTTTTTTTTTTTTTAAATGATGTCACGATTAATCGCATCCAAAATAAGTTTTTGTTTACATAATACGTGTATACTGTGTATACTTATGTATATATAAATACAAACACACAGTATGTTTATATTCATAAAATTGTTTATATATTCAAAATATTAATATTTTTCTTAAATGTATACATGCACGTTTGTATTTATATATGCATAATATACACAATACACATTTTGTAAACAACTTATTTTGGATGCAGTTTGAGAGCACTAATGTTTTTAAAATATATTAAACTTAAGAAATGAAGTTTTTTTTGCATATTTGAATTAATTTGACTTACAGTCTGAGGGCAGGTTTAAAAAGTGCAGAGGGACAACATTTTCTAAACTATGGCTGTAAATAAAGAAAAAACATCAAAAGCTAAGATTTTTTTTATGTTTTTGAAAGAAATCTGCACACAAAGGATTGTGCAGACCAAACCGTAAGTCGTAGAGACTTGAAACTTGTAGGGAGGATAGTACTCACACCGCCTACAACATCACCAAGGCTCACCCCAATCGGCCTGATGGGGGTGCTATAGTGATCCAACGTACAAAAACGCCTATAACTCCTAAATGCCCGCTGCAGGCTCAAGTGTCTCATGTCACTGGTATCCTTGGCTCACGCTGAAATATTTCAGGTATTTTGAATTTTCGAAAAACCTACTTTTGCGAACTAGTCCTAGGTTTTTTGCACGATCGGAACCAAAACAGGGCAGAACGATTCTCTGGAGAATGAATATCAATAATTATCAAAAAAAAAATTTTGAACTTTCTACTCTCCATCACAAAGGGATGCCAAAACGTTTGAAAGGGGCGGAGCCACTTTTAGTAAAATGCCTATAACTCCTGAAAGGAATGCAATATCTTCAAACTCAGAACACTTATTCAATCTGAGGTCACAGGGAAAAACATTGCAAATATTGGCCACTTGATGGCGCTAAAAGGTATGAGGTAAAAAACTTAAATATTGCTATAACCACGCAACCATTTGTCCTATCAACATAAAAATCGGTGTGTGCACGGCCTTGGTCAAAAGTGCCACAGGTGTCTATAAGGACATTTGCATATCTCAAAAAAACATGGCCGCCATTGGCCAATGAAGTTTGAGCACCTATTAGATGAGGTTAACGGAGGCCAATCATAACGAAACTCAGTGAGCCTGTTTGTGAAATTTGAAACAAATTGGACACTGGGGTTGGTATTGCATTTATCAAGTCCATAAACGATTATACATTGCACGGTTTTTCGCACATACATGCAATTTCATATCAAATGACAGAACTTCTCATTCTGGATACCTTTGCCTCTAGAACTACTGCTGTCAATCAAATCGTTTGTTAAATAATTGATGTAAAAAAAAACTACTTTTGCAAACTAGTCCTAGGTTTTTCAGTCAACCTGGAAAAAAGCACTGCAGTTCAATTCTCTGGACTCTCTAGGTCAATAATTATCAAAACAAATGTACCTTTGGGAGGCTATAGTCCTTTTTCCTGAGTAATCGATGAGTGCCGCCATTACGAATTCTAACTTCCGATTGGATGCTCATCTGTTCCGGTCTCCATAGGAACCCATTCAAATAGCGCCCATCTATTTTTAATGTAGCAAACGGCGGCAGCTTCCTGTCATCTACACACTCATTCAATTTTGAGGAGTAAGGCACTGACAAATGACGGTCATTCCGACATTGCAAACTGATGGCTATGGAGCCATGTGCTTTTTAAAAATATTTTAATAGGTTTAACGTTAGATTATCAGATCAGAATATACGCTAATTTGACTAGAAACACTGAAGACCAGAAATGCAAAGCATCCTTCCGGTTAAGAGTCAGACGTGACTTCCGAGTTCAGTATATACCTAATACAACTACTGAACCAGTTGTATTATAATATAGTAAAAATGTATCATCAGCCTGTTGATGTACTCCTATTTAAATGTCTTGCTGTAACAACAACCGGTGGTGAAAGAGTTAATATTTCAGCCAGATCAGGTGTTTAGTATCTTTAATTATCACGTCAAAACTGTCTGAGAAGGAAATGAAATCAGCCCACTTCTCTTTTCCCAAGAAGCAGGTGTTGTATATTCCAACCATATCAGTATTCACACTTCCTTTTTTTATTAACTGTCATTTATATCAAAGATGAGAATAATAGATTATCCTTGTATACAACAATAGAGTATGGGAAGTATTAAGTATTAAATGTTAAAATTGTGGAAATACACAATGCATTTATAGCATATAGAAACACACTGAGTGGTTTTTGCAGACCAAAACTGACACAAACTTGCCTTCAGTTGGATCCGCACACCTGTGAGATTAACCGCAAACGCAGATGCACCAAACATCTAGCTCATGTGTGGAAAAAATGTTTATAATGTCTCCGTTCACTGCATTCTTCCTATGTTAATCTAACAGATCAATTGTTGCAAGTGATTGTTACCATAGATCTAATTGTTAATTTCTGATTTGAACTTGTCAGTGTTTATTCATCCAGAAGCTCATCACATGATGATCCCACAGTGACTAAGAAGCCTAGAAACATTAAGTGCAAGACTATACATGACTGAATAATGACTATATAATCTTTTTAGACTGTCAACTAAATAGATATGAGGAAGTCAGTGTTACTATGTGGTGAAACAGGAAAGAATTTAATACAAAATACCTGTCTTTGTGCTTGTCAAGATGAACCTATGTTTTGGTAGCCTATGCTGAAAAATTGCATTGTCATCATGAGTACTGTTTTAGTTATGTACTGTTATATGTGTGTGTATAATGTTTATCTAAAAGAAGTTAAGATTTTTATACAGCAATGATGCAATAAAATGACCAAAAGTGATAGTAAAGACATTGATAATGTTAGAAAAGATGTTTTAATTTACACAAATGCTGTTCTTTTGACCTTTCATCAAACAATCTTTCTTTCTTTTTTTTCTTTTTCGCATGACAGTTCTTGTTTGGGAAGAACCCTTGGAATATTCCCATTTTATTTCCTGTTTTTGTAACTGGAAACTAAACAGTTGTTGTGTGCTTAAGAGTGCTAAGTCTAAATTTACAGCTATTTATTGATTTACTGTCTGATAAAACAATCTTCTCCGGTCATAACCCACTTCCAGGTGTGACATTATCAGCCAGGTATAATCCAGATATCAGTGCTTTTGCAATCACCGTATGTTGTATCATCTTTGAAAATCGCGTTTGAGCTTTACAAAATGCTTGACGCACACACAGACTGGCTTACGTGCTTCTGGTGTCAATATGTGCAGACATCTGGAATTTCCTTCTCCTGGAATGACCTTTATTAAGATGATTTAGTGTCTATTAGAGCTGGAAGTGAAAACCGTATGAAACTGAAATTATTTGTACACACTTGAAATGTGTGTGAATATTTAGTTGATTTATATTTTATATATTTACGATGTAAAAACACTGTAAATACATATGCAGTGCCTTGCAAAAGTATTCACACCCCTTAATTTTTTTTTTTTTTTTTTTTTTTTTTTTTACCTTTATTTATATACCGCCTTTAACAATACAGAATTGTGACAAGGCGGCTGTACAGTATTAAATAGGAAACAGTACATCAAGGCAAACCAAAGGCAACATTAAACACTCACATTATAGGTAAAGGTAGTTAATCAAAAACAATAAAATAAAATGCAATATTGTGTTAAGAGAAATTTTTATATGTTTTGTTCTGTTGCAGCCTTGCTTCAAATTTCATTTTTTTTTCCACATTAATCTACACTCCTTACACCACAAATGACTAAGCACAAAACTGGTTTGACACTTAAAATTTAGCTCAGGAGCACTCATATCGCTAGTACGGTGACCGGGAGGGGACACCTTCGGTTCACTTAAGTTTGTCGTGGCCACGACATATCAACTCGTGGGAACGTCATATTATGTCGTGGCCACGAGATATTAATTCGTGGGAACGTCATATTATGTCGTGGCCACGAGATCATTTTGTCGAGGTAACAACATCCTTATGTCGTGGCCACGAGATGCTATGATGAGGGAACGACATCCATTTCTCGTGGCCACGTCTTATTATGTTGAGGAAACGACATGCGCTTCTCGTGGCCACGAGTTTAATGCGTAAACAAACTTGCGTGACCATAGTAACCCGGGATTATCAGAGATAGATTTATTACCATTTTATTTTGAATTAAGGAATTATTATATTAATTACTATAGAAATTAATACAATATTAAATGATAATATTATGCTATGCTGTCTATGCGAATGTTGTCTGTGCGCGATGTAGACAGCATTCAAAAGAAGTTGACCATTAATAAATATTACATAAAGTATATCAAATAGTCCTACAAACATTTTATGCATCCCACAGTCTTGTAAATTCATTAACTGATCCTCTTTTTTTCTGTAATATTTGTAGCATTCCTTTGTATTCGTTATTTTTTTTACCTTAATTTCTCTCTCTTCCCAGCAGGCACTGGACGTCTATATAACGTCGGACAGACGTTGCATTTTGGTTGAGAATGAAAATCGTGTTGACGTCAGTATTTGACGTCAATTTGACGCTGACTTAATGTTGGATTTTGGTTACACAACCTAAAAACAACAAAATATCAACGTCAGCTGACATTGGTATTGGACATCAATTTAACGTTGACATTAAACGTTGAATTTACATTGAATTTTGGTCAGCCAATGTGCAACCGAAATTTAACCAAATATCAGCGTCTTATGACGTTGTGTGCCTGCTGGGTTTACTTAAAGTTTTGAATGTAAATGATACAGTAAAAATTTGAATCTGCTATATGACTGGGATTTTTACTGGAATGCAGTTTAAAGGTTGAATTTGACATAGACACATAGACTAGCCTATATACTGACGCAGTTTCATTTGTAAATCATTTATCGTCACACACAGGCATAAATACAATCAAAACTTCTGTCAAAACTTTATTGGCATAATTGTTTACAGTATTTGCAAAATATAGCAAATACTAGCATATAGGGCCTACAGAACGTTAGGCAAAGCGATACACAATAAATATAAAATATAGCCCTAAGTCACTTATAATTTATTATTAGCCTATTATTATTATTATTATTGTTATTATTATTTTAATAACTGGTTAGGGCTAATTTTATTAATGCTTGACAATTATGCCAATAAAGTTTTGACTTTATGATTGTATTTATGCCCGTGTGTGACGATAAATGAGTGTGTTTTCATTTACAAATTAAACTACGTGAATGATTCATTCCTCAGTGAAACACTAACTAGACGAAACAAAATAAAATAATTCAACCTTTAAACTGCATTCCAGTAAAAATCCCAGTCATATAACATTTGTCGAGCATTTACAGTATTTACATATAGAACGTTAAGTAAAGAGATGGAACAGAAACGAAAATAAAATAATAGGCTAATAATAATAATAATAATAATAATAATGATAATACTGAAAAAACGATCAGTTAATAGAAGGTTGGATAAAAAAAAATATCTTGTAGGCCTATTCTATTTGATGTACTTTGGGTAATATTTATTAATGATAAACTTCTTTCGAATGCATCGCGCACAGACAGCATTCACATAGACAGCATCCCCTGTTGTTAATATAATCATTTAATAATGTATTAATTTCTATAATAATTAACATAATAATTTCTTAACTCAAAATAAAATGGTAATAAATCTATCTCTGATAATCCCGGGTTACTATGGTCACGCAGGTTTGTTTACGCATTAAACTCGTGGACACGAGAAATGGAAGTCGTTCCCTCATCATAGCATCTCGTGGCCACGACATGGGATGTCGTTACCTCGACAAAATAATCTCGTGGCCACGACATAATATGACGTTCCCACGAATTAATATCTCGTGGCCACGACATAATATGACGTTCCCACGAGTTGATATGTCGTGGCCACGACAAACTTAAGTGAACCGAAGGTGTCCCCTCCCGGTCACCGTACGCTTGTACATGTTTCTACACTTTGAGTGGAGTTAAACTGTGGCAAATTCATCTGAATGAATAGGATTTGGAAAGGCACACAACTCTCAGAAAAGGTGAAAACAGCTGAAAATGCATATCAGAGCAAAACTGCCTGTAGAGCTCAGAAACAGGCTTGCGTCAAGGCACAGATCAGGGGAAGAGTTCAGAAAAACATTCTGCTGCATTGAAGGTTTACAGGAGCAAGTAGCCTCCATTATCCATAATGGAAGATGCTTGAACAACTAGGACTCTTCCTAGAGCTGGTCTCCTGGCCAAACTGAGCAATTGATGGAGAATGGCCTTGGTTATACTGGTGACCAAGAAGCTGATGGTCACTGATGGTCAGTGCACCAAAATATTGAGATAGCCTCAATGAAAACCCAGTCCAGAGCATTCAAAACTTCAGACTGGGCAGAAGAGGACAATGACCCTAAGCACACAGAAAGAGGGGCTTATAGACAACTCTGTGAACGTGCTTGAGTGGCCCAGCCACAGCCTGTGCTTGAACACAATCAAACATTTCCGGAGAAACCTGAAAATGTCTGCAAGCCCTCATCCAAGCTGACAAAGCTTGAGAGATGAAGAGGTGAGGAGAAGAATGCCATATAATGCATACCCAAAAAGACTTGAGGCTGTAGGTTGTTCAACTAAGTTTTGAGTTACTTTTGCAATGTACTTGTTTCAGTGTTTTACTTTTAATAAATTTGCTAAGTTGTCACAAATCTGTTTGCTTTGTCATTATGGTGCATGGAGTGTAAATTGATGCAGGAAAAAAGTAATTTAAAGCAGTTTAACAAGGAAAAATGAAGGGGTATGAATACTTTTGCAAGGCACTGCATACCAATGCTTAACTGATGAAGCGTTATGGACAGATAAGTTGAGTGACTCTTGAAGGACCAGCATCACATCCTCTTGTACCATTGTTTGAAGAATTTATCTTCCAAAGTGTCAGTAATTTTAGGAGTTCATTTTTAGTACATCTCCTTACCGGGTTGGGTAGGGCGTGGTCTCAAAATTAAAGATGGAAGATGCAACATAACGCCAGCAGGGGTCACTTATACTTCATGAAATAAATAAAAAAACAGTTAATTTTGCCTAAATACATAATACACGGTACACTTTTGACGCTATATTATTAACTGTTTATTTTATATACATGTATATAAGGGTGTTGTGCACTGATACACAGAACTGTTGGATGAAGTGGTCATATCGTGAATAAAACACAGCAGTCGACCAATCAGAATCGAGGACTTGAACTAATCGTTTTATCTACTTTTTTCCCCCTGTAAAAGTGGACGTGGTCATTTGTGAATTTTAAATTGACTGGCTTCTGGTCTCATCAGCCTCCAGCTATTTTTAGCTGTACAAAACAGCTTATTTTGCTGCTTAATATTGCAAATAGATGTGTCTTACCATGTTATTGCATTTGTTAGTGAACACACTGGTTTGTAGTGCAAACAGTTTTACCATTTACTGCACGGTGTAATTCTTCTCGTTATTTCCCTATAATAGAAGAAAAATGTGGCTATATAAATATATATTAGTGATGCACTAATTTATAAAATGCACCAATTTTGTAATTAAAGGAGAAGTCCACTTCCAAAACAAAGATTCACAGATAATGTACCCCATTGTCATCCAAGATGTTCATGTCTTTCTTTCTTCAGTCGTAAAGAAATTATGTTTTTTGAGGAAAACATTTCAGCATTTTTCTTCATATAATGGGCTGATATGGTGCCAAAATGCAGTATACTTTCTATTCTCAAACGCTCATCTTGTCTTGCTCTCATTGAACTCGGTGTATTCTGACTCAAGACAGTTAGGGTCGAAAAACTCGAGGGTCGTATTTTCTCCCTCAACTTCAAAAATCATTTCAAAATCATCTTACATCGCTGCAGAAGTACCGACCCAGTCTTTCCAAAGTGAACATGCAAAGAAGATCAAACAAAAAAGGTAAAACAGTGATAAAGGATGATTTTGAAGTTGAGAGAGAACATGAGATGGGAATTTTTCGAAATACCCTAACTGTCATGAACCGGAAAACAGTCCAGGCAGAGTAAGACAAGACGAGCATTTGGCATTAAAAAGTATATAAAATTGTATTATTTTTATGAAAATAACCAATCGTTACGCTAGATAAGACCCTTCTTTCTCAGCTGGGATCGTTTACAACCACATTTGAAGTCGCAATTAAACTGCTTTTTGGAAGTTCAAAATCAGGGGACTATATCAGCCCATAAAGAAAAAAGCTGAAATGCTTTCCTCAAAAAACATAATTTCTTTATGACTGAAGAAAGAAAGACATGAACATCTTGAATGACAATGGGGTGAGTACATTATATGTGAATCTTTGTTTTGGAAGTGGACGTCTGCTTTAAAATACATACTTTTTTTGTAAGATAAAATTTCTAGGTTGTCACACCACAAAATTAATTAAATTAAATTCTGCCATACTACATTTTTGAGTATGTCTAATTATTATTGGTTAAAGCTTCATTTTTATTTTTTTTTTTCATTTTGTTAGTATCACTGATATGCTATTATAGTTTTTGTTAACATTTTGAATTGGATTTTATTTTTAGATTTTATTTTTTCACTTTAATTTTAGTTAAACTTTTAGTAATGTTATTTATTAATTAATTTATTTGTTTATTTAGATTTAGTTATTTTAATACTACAGTTAAACTAGCTAAAATAAAACACATTTTATTTTAGCTAATGTTTATTTTAATTTAAGTTTTGTATAGTTTTCGTTTGGTTTGACACACTGTTATAAAAAAAAAATATAAACAGTCATGCTTCACAGATGTTCGTTTCCCAGAACTGGTTATGCAACACAGGATTAGCTCTTTTCCTAAAGCATTCGGTCACATCACGGTTGGGAAAATCCATGTCCAGTCCAATCCAGGGCTTATAAAATATCTCTAGCTAGATGAAGACCTGATGTATCTGAACTGAGTGTATATAGTTGGTTAATCTAGCTGCAGAGAGGTCAAACCTTACTTACTGAGATTTTAAACTTTCACTATTTGTTAATCATTTGTACTGTAAAACTGCTTGATTCAATTTAGCAGAAAACCATTTGTCTTTGTCTTTTTTTCTTTTACATCTAAGCAATTATCTTTATGAAATCTGCATTTATGATAGACGTTTTAGCATACTTTAGTCTATGTAACACGCTCTAGTGTCTGAGTAAAGAAACTAACTTCTTCATTCGTCATTGTGTGTCTGTTTTCATTACGTCACTCATTGTTTATGTTAAAGCGCCTCCAGCTGGTCACTCAAGCACATTGTATTTGTTTGCCTTTTTTAGAAAATTTTGTTTCGACTAGCCATAAATTAAAACGGCATTTATTATATCAAAATACAATCTTTAGTGTTGCATTAATTTGATTTACATTAGAGGAATAAAAGTTATAAGCCTCAGTCTTTATCGAGAATATTGCTTGAAATGCATTTCTGCTCAGAAAATATCAACTAAATTTCTAAACCAAATTTTTAGAGGATCTTTATCTGATCCTCTCAGACTCAGTCATAATAGAAGTTTATATAAATCGATGCTTACTTCACTGCAGTGACAATCTTCATCTCGCTTTCTTCTGTTTTACTGTAGTTGTAGGTTGTAGATGGGTTGGTAGGATTACACCATAACCTGAAATCCTGAGATAAAAGTCTATCCAATATATTTTTTAGAATCTAAGTGAACAATGACATTGCATTTGTATATAGCAATGTATGTTTCTTCACGTCACTCATTGTTTATGTTGGCGCGCCTCCAGCTGGTCATTCAAGCACATCAAGAACACTGTCTTTACACTGATCGACAAACAGTTCTGACATTAATTAAAATTATGTATGTATGTGGTTTTGACTTTGACTTTATCCACTTGAACAGAGGAAGTACAAAAAAAAAAAAAAAAAAAAAAAAAAAAACGATTTCAGCCGAAACTTAAAAATGGTTAATTGTGTATTGCGATTACAGCACAGGTTAATTTGCATCTCTGCAGGTTCTTAATTGATTTTCATAAGAAAAACATGAAAAAACATAAAAAATAAAATCAAATATATACAGTAATTAGTAAACTCTAAAATAAAAAAGGCAGATTTTATTTAATTTGGCACATTTTAATTACTCAAAGCAAAAATGGTTTCATTAGTTCTTAAATTCTTAAAAGTTAGACATTATGAATACACAAAATGTTTTATGTTTTCAAATGTTTTTATTGTATAGTTTTATTGTGTATATATATATATATATATATATATATATATATATATATATATATATATATATATATATATATATATATATATATGTATGTATCAAGCTTGCAGCCATCCTGCTGTTTGATGCTGTTGTGTCTGATGTAATTGTGCACTCAAACTTATGTCTGTAAAAGTAGTGAAAGTGAAAGTGGTAAGACTATCGTACACACACACTGGTTGCAAGAGTTGGCTATGTGTGCAGGGATCTGGAATTTCCATGCCTGGGATGATTCAGCCTTCACACTACAATAACAAACAGCTCTAACATTTGGGAAAGCAAACATGACTGAAAAATGACTTATTGACTTTTATTATTTTAGACTGTCAATAAAACAGATATGAGGAAGCCAACATCACTGTGTTGTGAAACAGAAACTGTAACTTTAAAGACCTTTAAAGACTTTCTTCGTGCTTGTCAAGATGGACATGTATTATATGTATATACATGATATGTATATAGAGGTGCATCTCAATAAATTAGAATGTTGTAGAAAAGTTAGTTTATTTCAGTAATTCAACTCAAATTGTGAAACTCAAATTGTGTGTTTAAGTCTTTGGTTCTTTTAATTGTGATTATTTTGGCTCACATTTAACAAAAACCCACCAATTCACTATTTTGACAAATTAGAATCTGGTGACATGCCAATCAGTTAATCACCTCAAAACACCTGCAAAGGTTTCCTGAGCCTTCAAAATGGTCTCTCAGTTGAATTCACTAGGCTACACAATCATAAGAAAAACTGCTGGTCTGACAGTTGTCCAGGAGACAATCACTGACACCCTTCACAACGAGGGTAAGCCACAAACATTCATTGCCAAAGAAGCTTGAGTGCTGTATCCAAGCATGTTAACAGAAAGTTGAGTGGAAGGAAAAAGTGTTGAAAGATCCTTAGATCCTTCCATACAAATTATTGTGTTGTGTTTAAATTTAATGTTTGTTTTTAATTTCATTTATAATCATTTATTTACATAATTATTTATAATCATTTTACAATCATTAGTCATTCACATAATTCGTATTTAATTATTTGATTATTTAAGTATTTATCATTTATTCATACATATTATTCATTTATATGTTTATATATTTTATATTTCTTATTATTTTCCTTGCTTATGCATTTTCGTTATTGTTCAGTTCCATGATTGTGGGGTTTCATGAATTGTTTGGTCTAAGAAATAGGTAACAGGGATGTTTATGGAAATTCAAGGTTTATGGGATGTTGAATCCGTTTGATATATCATTGTTCTTTGAGCTGTACTCCCCAGACAAAGTCAGAACATTGAGACATACGCAACTAAAACTTCAGTAAATTCTGTTATACCTTTTTTTCCTATCATCACTTCGTCTCCTGCTTCTGCTCTTTTCTGGCTTCCATCTGTCAACTTCATAACTGACAGAAACCTGCTTGTTAGTGGGGTTGGGGTAACTACAGCTTGTCCGGGGATGGATCCTAATTGTCTGGCGTGGGGACCTGATCTAACAGTGTGGAAAAAAAGACACAACCAGCTGAGAAAAAGCACAACCAACCGAGAGAACTGCAGCCTTGAGAGGCTTGTCAAGCAAAATCAATTCAAGAATTTGGGTGAACTTCACAAGGAATGGATTGAGGCTGGGGTCAAGGCATCAAGAGCCACCACACACAGACGTATCAAGGAATTTGGCTACAGTTGTTGTATTCCTCTTGCCACTCCTGAACCACAGACAACGTCAGAGGTGTCTTACCTGGGCTAAGGAGAAGAAGTGGACTGTTGCCCAGTGGTCCAAAGTCCTCTTTTCAGATGAGAGCAAGTTTTCTATTTCATTTGGAAACCAAGGTCCTAGAGTCTGGAGGAAGGGTGGAGAAGCTCATAGCCCACGTTGCTTGAAGTCCAGTGTTAAGTTTCCACAGTCTGTGATGATTTGGGGTGCAGTGTCATCTGCTGGTGTTGGTTCACTGTGTTTTTTTGAAAACCAAAGTCACTGCACCCGTTCACCAAGAAATTTTAGAGCACTTCATGCTTCCTTCTGCTGACCAGATGCTGATTTCATTTTCTAGCAGGATTTGGCACCTGCCCACAATGCCAAAAGCACCAAAAGTTGGTTAAACTACCATGGTGTTGGTGTGCTTGACTGGCCAGCAAACTCACCAGACCTGAACCTGTCAAGAGGGAAATGAGCAACAAGAGACCACAAAAAAATGCAGATGAGCTGAAGGCCACTGTCAAAGAAACCTGGGCTTCCATACCACCTCAGCAGTGCCACGGACTGATCACCTCCATGCCGCGCCGAATTAAGGCAGTAAAATGTGTTAAATGTGAGCCAAAATCATCACAATTAAAAGAACCAAACTACTTCAGTCTGTGTGCATTGAATTTATTTAATACACGGGTTTCACAATTTGAGTTGAATTACTGAAATAAAATAACTCTTCCACAACATTCTAATTTATTGAGATGCACCTATAGATATATATATGGGTCATTCTATAATTAGGGGTATATTTAGAATTTGACAATGTGAAGAAAGGAGTTTTTTCCCAAAAACCCAAACACAACCTTACATAGCTGCTTTGAAACAATCTATATTGTATAAAGTGCTATATAAATAAAGGTGATCTGTAGGAATATGTGCATAAAATATATCTGTTTGCTGCTGTCCAACATGTTACCTTTACTGGGTAACAGTTGGCAGGTCATTTAGTTTACATTTTTTAGTGTTTTGGGCTTATACTCAACATTGAAGCCTAGAACTACTAAGCATATGGTATGTTAACTACAACATAAGTTTTGTCTTGTTAAAATTTGCAGAAATAATACTTCTGTAACACTGTTGACAGTCAATTAATCCACTATTGACACAGGTTTGCTAGTTTAACCAATATTAGGGGGAAAAGAACATAACTTCTAGTGTTTTATCCATGTGCTTCTAGATGAAATATCATCATACTGTGCAAATTATATGAGAATGGGACAAACCATTCATTTTTGAGGTGGGGTTTTCTAGTGGGTAACTTAGTTGACAATGGTTTTTCAGACACCAATGAAACAAGTTATATCACAGTAAACACAAGCACACACCCAAATGTCTTGATAACCTAATCTAACTGAAGGCAAAACTATGAAATTAATTTGTATTTGAGGTAATTTTCATGCTTAAATGCAGAGTAGAATGAGCAACTTTACAAAATTGGACAGCTGATACCATGGTTGTATGTGATGTGAACATTTAAAGTAAAGATCATGTTCCATTATGATATTTTGTAAATTTCCTACCGCAAATATATCAAAACTTAATTTTTTAAAACCTAAATTATATTTTTAAATGAAAAACTGTATGTTAAACTACATAATCATGGCAAAGTATTGTTACGAATCTTGTCCATGGCCTTCCGTCCGCTCACCACCAGATCTCACTATATTGACTCTTTCACTACGTAGACTTTAGTCATCCTGGACTACATTTCCCATCACCCATTGCACTGATTACACACACAGCTGCAACCAGTCAAACACACTTTATAAGCCATGGACTGCCTCTTTCAAATCGCCCAATATTGTTTAGCATTTATCACTCTCACGGTGATAGCTACTTTACGGCGCCACTCCTAGTTTCCTGAGTTTAGTTGTATTTTGTTCTTAGTCTGTTTACCCGTGTTCTGATCATCTGCCTGTTTTGGATATGGCTTTCATCTTGTCGTTTGCTCCTGATCTGGATTTATTGCCTGTTCATTGGATTACCCGTTTTCCTTGCCCCCCTGGATTAAGTTCGCCGTTGTTTTACCCACGCCTGTCTCAGGATAACTCTTTTGTCTAGCTCTCTAAATACCTGTTTGCCAGTGTTCGACCCTGCCTGTGGATGATCATGTCTTTCAATAAAGCTATGCAGATGGATCCACTTGTCTCTCGGCTTCACTCCGTAACAATAATACAAATTATACCGCTTAAAGGAGAAGTCCACTTCCAGAACAACAATTTACAGATAATGCACTCACCCCCTTGTCATCCAAGATGTTCATGACTTTCTTTAGACGTAAAAAAATTATGATTTTTGAGGAAAAGATTTCACTGTTACGAATGGTGCCGGATATACACGATATAACAAACAAAGTCTTTTAATATAAATCCGAGGAGTTAACAGATCAGGAACAAGATAGATATCCACACACGTAGGTAAACGATAAAGACCGACAGAGAACTGAACACTGAGACAGACTTTTAAAGTGTGACTAATCATTACAGACAGGTGAAGGGTATGACGCTAATGAGGGCTAAACCAAAGCAAACAGATTGACAGGGGGAGACAATGGGAAAAACCAAGTACACAAATAGACATGTGACATTCACACATTTCTCCATATAATGGACTGATATGGTGCCCCGAGTTTGAACTTTCAAAATGCAGTTTAAATGCAGCTTCAAACGATCCCAAATGCGGTTGCAAATGATCCCAGCCGAGGAAGAAGGGTCTTATCTAGTGAAATGATCGGTTATTTTCATAAAAATAATACAATTTATATACTTTATAATGTCTTTATAGAGTACTTAAAGTACTTTACTTTATAAAGTCTTAAAGTAAAAATGCTTTTACCTAAGTATCTAAGTAAGAGTGAAAGTGAGAGTGAGACTGTCACACACACACACACTGTTCTGCAAGTGTTGGATACGTGTGCAGGCGTCTGGAATTTCCAGACATTCATCTGTTCCAGTGTTCCAGCGTTCCAATGTTCACACTGGAAGAACAAGCAGTTTTACCTTTTGCTGGCTATATGAGGAAGCCAGCATTACTGTGTTGAAACAGTAAAGACTTTAATCCAAAACACCTGTAATGTTTCTTTGTGTTTGTCAAGATGGATATAGTTATGTAGAGAGAGAGAGTTATTTGCAAAAACAGATAACTCAGTTATTACATTTTTTTTTATTATTATGTCATCATGGTTTTATTGTGTTAGTTAGCTGTAGTTTTTAGTTATTTTTATTTTATATCAAAATAACCCATGCAGTTTGATTGAGATTAACTGGAATGCACGATGAAAAAACATGATTTTTGAAGATTGTTAAAAACAGAGCATATATATACTATTTTAAAACCATAGCACCAGGGAGTGGTAGATTATATTAACAAATAATGTTTTGAGTCCTGTAATGGGATTTATCCATTTTATACACACATTATCACTCAGAGGTTCAGAGTTTTTTGTTTTTGTTTGTTTGTTTGAAAGAAATTAATATTTTTATTTTTGCATTAATGCATTAAAATGATAAAAAGTGACAGTAAAGACACTTACAATATTACAAAAAGATTTTTATTTCACACAAATTCTGTTCTTCTGAACTTTCTATTTATCTAAAAAAAACTGTATGACAGTTCTTGTTTGGGAAGACGTGCAATATTTTGTGCATAAAACTTTTGTGCAATATTCCCATTTTAGTTCCTGTTTTTGTAACTGGAAACTAAATACTTTCCTTGCTGTGTGCTTGAGAGTGCAAGTCTGTCTGGTAAAACAATCTTCTCCGGTCATAACCCACTTCTCCAGGTGTGACATTATCAGTCAGGTATAATGCAGATGTCAGTGCTTTTGCAATCACTGTATGTTATGTCAACTTTAAAAAAAAGCTGGAATTTCCTTCTCCTGTTACAACCTTTATTATGATGGTTCAGTGCCCATTAGAGCTGGAAGTGACAACAGCACAAGTGAAACTGAAATTATTTGCATGCATTTAAAATATCATCTCAAGTCAGAAAATATAATATCTATGATACATATATTTAGTTGACTTACAATGTCATATATATTAGTGATGCACCAAATGCATAAAATATGAACTTTTTATAAGATACAATGGCTAGGATTTTACCACTAACTGATTAATTTTTGCATACTACATTTAAGTGTGTATAATTATTACTGATCATTTTGAATCAGTGCTATTTTAGGATCATTGATATGCTATTATAGTGTCTGTTAATATTCTGAATTCAGTTTGATTTTAATATTTTCTGTTTTCACTTTCATTTTAGTTAACGTTTTTGTAATTTAATGTTTATTTTGTTTAATATAATATATATTTTATTTCAAGTAACAAAACAAACAAACAAAAAAAAAAAAAACGTTTTAATGGTTTTAGTATATTTTTAGTTTGACTCAATGTAATAAAAATATAATCAGTAATGTTTCACAAAAGTTGGTGTTCCCAGAAATGGTTATGTAATGCAGGACAAGTTGGTTTAGGACCAAATCAGTCTCATATTTTCCCCTGCACTCTGGAAAAAATCCACGTCCAGCCCAATCTGAGCCTTATAAAAGGTACCTGGGTCTAGACCTGATTTGTCTGCACTGAGCGAATCTGAGAGGTAAGAGAATGACTAAACCAACCTCTTAATGCAAACATGTTAAGTTATAGATGGCTCATGTAGTTGCAGCCTTATCTGTCTATGCAGAGGTCATATGGAGAAAGCTTAAACTTTTATTATTTGTGGCATGGTTAATATTCCCATTTGCTAACTTGTGTATTTTTATATGTTCAGCTCTGCAATCATGAAGCTTATTCTTGCTGTGCTGGTGCTGGTTTTGCTGGTTGAGACCCAGGCGCAATGGCACCGCTTTCCAGGACAAGCCGTTGGAGGTCACTCATTTTTTCTTTTTCTTTTTCTTTTCAATTACACTAAAGTAATGCACTGAAGTCAGTTCATAGGCAGATTTTTACCACTTTCTCTGTGTTTTGTAGGTACAAAGGACATGTGGCG
>NW_026129275.1:27193-48234 GCF_022985175.1 Labeo rohita
AACTGACTTCAGTGCATGACGTCAGAGAAAATGCAGATAAAAAGAAAAAATGAGTGACCTCCAGCGGCTTGTCCTGGAAAGCGGTACCATTGCGCCTGGGTCTCAACCAGGAAAACCAGCACCAGCACAGCAAGAATAAGCTTCATGATTGCAGAGCTGAACATATACAAATATACAAGTTAGCAAATGGGAATATTAACCATGCCACAAATAATGAAAGTTTAAGCTTTCTCCATATGACCTCTGCATAGACAGATAAGGCTGCAACTAGATGATTACATTAAGAGGCTGGTCATTCTCTTACCTCTCAGATTCGCTCAGTGCAGACACATCAGGTCTTCACCCAGCTAGAGACATTTTATAAGGCTTGGGGTGGGCTGGACATGGATTTTCACAGATTGCAGAAGAAAAATTTCAAAATAATTCACGTGTAGCTAAAGTATACTTGAAATAGTTCCACTTATGTGCAATGAAATAGACTTGAGTATATCTTTAGTTGGACTTCAGCACTACTTCTGCACAATTGAGTACAAAATTAGTTGTTTCAAATTAGCAATGACAGTTTAGTATACTAAAAGTACAATTGCAGGGTATTTTTTATTAAGTACATAATTTTTTGTAAATGTATTTGTAGTATACTTAGCATTAAATAGATGTATTTAAAATTTAGTGTATTTATTTTTCATCAGGGTTTAACTAAAATTAAAGTGAAAACAGAAAATATTAAAATAAACTGAACTGAATTTAAAATATTAACAGACACTATAATAGCATATCAATGATATACTGATACAAAATGAAACTGTTATGAATAATAATTATACACACTTAAATATAGTATGGCAAAAATGAATCAGTTGGTGGTATAAAATTTTAGCCTTTGTATCTTATAAAAAGTTCATATTTTATGCATTTGGTGCATCACTTATATATATGACATGGTAAGTCTAAATACATGTATTATAAATATAATATTTTCTGACATAAGCTGATATTTAAAATGCATGCAAAAAATTTCAGTTTCACTTCCTATACTGTTGTCATTTCCAGCTCTAATGGGCGCTGAATCATCATAATAAAGGTCATTCCAGGAGAAGGAAATTCCAGCTGCACATGTGGACACCGGTCTGTGTGTGTAAAGAATTTTGTCAAATTCTAGCATATTTTTTTCAAAGAAGACACAACATACAGTGATTAGAAAAAAGCACTGACATCTGCATTATACCTGACTGATAATGTCACACCTGGAGAAGTAGGTTATGACCCACACAGCAAGTGTTTAGTTTCCAGTTACAAAAACAAGAAATAAAATGGGCATATTGCACAAAAGAGATCTTCGCTAAATTCCAGCCTCAGCCCAATCAGAAGTATCAGTACTTACATAGAAACCTATACAAAGTAGCCAGAAAATGCTAATTTTAAAGAAAAGCGTCAGATGGATTTAGAGGCTTTTGCATCTTAACTCTTCATATATACTGTTTTTAACAAATTTAAAAAATCATGTTTTTTCATTGTGCGTTCCAATTCATCTCAATCAAACTGCAGTTGGGTTATTTTGATATAAAGTAAAAATAACTAAAAACTACAGCTAACTAACACAATAAAACCATGATAACATAATAAAAAACATGATTTTTGAAAAACTGTAAAAACTGAATTATCTGATTTTGCAAATAAACTCTCTCTCTCTACATAACTTAACATAAAAATAATACAATTTATATACTTTTTAATGTCACACGCTCGTCTTGTCTTACTCTGCCTGGACTGTTTTTGTTCTGTTTCATGACAGTTAGTGTATGTCGAAAAACTCCCATCTCACGTTCTCCCTCAACTTCAAAATCGTCCTATATCACCGTTTTACCTTTTTTGTTAAGGGTGTTTAATCTTCTTTGCATGTTCACTTTGCAAAGGCTGGGTCGGTACTTCTGCAGCGATGTAGGATGATTTTGAAATGATTTTTGAAGTTGGGGGAGAAAATATGATTGGAGTTTTTCGACATACCCTAACTGTCTTGAGTCAGAATACACAGAGTTCAAGGAGAGCAAGACAAGACAAGCATTTAAGATTAAAAAATATATAAATTGTATTATTTTTACGAAAATAACCGATCGTTTTGCTAGATAAGACCCTTCTTCCTCACCTGGGATCGTTTACAACCACATTTGGGATCGTTTAAACCGCATTTTAACTGTTTTGGAAGTTCAACCGCTAAACTTGCTAACTAGCACATTATTAGGAAAGACGATCGCAAAGATTCATAATAAACCCCTTACAACACAACACCTCAATCGTTCAGTTCTTGTCTAACTTACATCCCTGCTCTGGCATCGAAACAAAGGAGGTCGGACTGTTACAGCTGATCCGAGGTAAGACGTCAATCAACTATCATGGGAGCGGCCTCTGTGGGTGTGACGCCACAACGACAGGCATCTGAGAATGGCTCGATTTGAAAAAAGGGGATATTATTTTTACAGATTAATTAAAAATCACTGCAGGGATTTTTTATCATTATAGGGTAGATTTGTACATACACTGCCAACACATGTTTAAACAACATGTAAAAGTGAACTTAGCATCCAATGACCCCTTTAAAAATTTCAGATCTGTTAGCACTGGTGTTCCTCAAGGCTCTGTTTTATTTATCATTTTAATTACTATGTGTAACACTATGGGGTCCAGGGCATTTAGCTGTACTGCTCCTAATCACTGAAATTCTCTTCCAGAATCTATACAAGAAAGTGATTATTTATTTATTTATTTATTTTTATAGTTATATTTATGGGCTTTTTGCCTTTATTTGATGAGAATAGACAGGAAAGCATTGGGTGAAGAGAGGGGAGTGGGGGGTGGGATACGAACTTGGGTCGCCGGCAGCACAGTTGCGCTACATGTCGGCACACCAACCACTGGGTTATTGGTGCCGACAAGAAAGTGATTGTTTGACTACTTTTAAATCATGTTGTAAAACCCTGGTAATTGCTATTTACACTTGCACTCTCAAGCACCCAGCAACTCAAGTGTTTAGTTTCCAGTTACAAATAAAATAAAATGGGAATTTTGCACAAAAAAGGTCTTTACAAATAAGAAATATCACACAAAAGAACAAAGAGATTTTTAGATGAATAGAAAGTTCAACAGAACAGCATTTGTGTGAAATACAAATGTTTTGTAACATTATAAATGTCTGTCACTTGCTGAATAAAAATATTAATTTCTTTCTTTCAAACAAACAAACCAAAAGATCTCCTATCCTAAAAACTTGAGAATGGTTTGTGTATAAAATTGATAAATCCCATTGCAGGACTCAAAACATAATTTGTTAGTTGAAGTTACCATTCTCTGCTGTTATGTCTTTAAAATTCTGTAAGAATGAGAGAAAAATAGATTTGAGGTAATAATGAAATATTCAAATATAAATAGTTATTTCATACAAATTAATTAGGATTATGTATAAGGCTTATCTTTTTGTGTATAGCCTATAATACATAATCCTTATATAATATATAAATTATTGTATAAAATAACTATATTTTAATGTTTCTTATATATATTATATAGTCAGTGTAACAAAGCAGTACTCATGATGATGACATGCATTTTCAGCATACCAAAACATGTAGGTTTATTTAAAAATGCTATTGTATGTTCAATCACTAAGTAACATTACAGGTGTTTTGGATTAAAATCTTGACTGTTTAGTAATATAGTAACGCTGACTTCCTCATATGCTTGCTTGCTCTCCCAAATAAAACTGCTTGTTCTTGCAATGTGAAGGGTGAATCATCCCAGTCATGGAAATTCCAGATGCCTGCACACGTATCCAACACTTGCAAAACAATGTGTGTGTGTGTGTGTGTGTGTGTGTGTGTGTGTTTGTACGGTAGTCTTACCACTCTAACTTTCACTTAGATACTTAGGTAAGCATTTTTATTTTAAGACTTTTACTGACATAAGTTTAAGTGCACAACTAGGCGAGCGCGGGGCACAACCTAACACTTTTTGAATTTCTCACTTTGTGTAAATCCACATGTGGTTCAGAGTACAATTTTTTATCCATTTTAATTTCACACTTGTTTTGTACAAATATCTGGCTTTGTTTCATAATTACAGTGTATATGTTTTTTGTTATTTACCTCAAAAGAAAGGAAGTGAAAAGTGACAACATGTCACAAAACACAGCTATACCCTATAGTTTAAAACAACGTGCACATTCACACATTCAAAAAAAAAAACACTCCCCTCCCTTTAAACACAGCTCTCATAGAACACGAGACACATAAATGAGCCAAAATGCTTTACATTTCCTGAATTAATAATTTCTCAACATTAAACATTGATTGCCAGTCTTTATTCACCCGTTTCTTGTGGTTTCTTTTTAAAATCCATAAAAATAAATAGTGAAAATTGCATGGCTAATGTCATAGAATAGCATAGTTTAATAATAGCGGGGCAGATTGTAACACAGTGTTACAACGTTTATTCAATATTCAGCGTGACTGGAATATAAAAGTGGTTTGTGTCTTCTGCTGACTTGCAGTAATAAACTACCTAAACTGATAAGTAACATATTGACGATAAAAATAATAGCAGATTTGTCTCGTTTTAAATGAATAATAAAAACTGAGAAGAAAAATTTACTTCAGCCAGAAATTTACTATATTTTACTATGGTAAAATATATATTCAGCGTGTAATAACCTGAGAGGGACAGGAGATCTTTTCAAGATTGCATTTACTCCATTACAAATAGCATCACAGTTCACAATTTCACAGGTCAAAATAGCATCACAACTTAATCCTTCAAATGAGTAGGCAATTTTCTGGTTCTTTGTGACCATCTCTTAATTACAACAGGGCTAGCAGGTTTGTACATTTCTGTGGCTATCTCAGTATGTTGAGAATAATCCCAAGATACTTCAGAGCAGGGGTGCTCAACCCTGGTCCTGGAGATCAACTTTGCTGCAGAGTTCAGCTCCAACCCTAATCAAACACACCTGTCTGTAATTATCAAGTGCTCCTTCAGATCCTAATTAGCTGGTTCAGATGGGTCTGGTCAGGGTTGGAGCTGAACTCTGCAGGAAAGTCGATCTCCAGGACCAGGGTTGAGCACCCCTGCTTCAGAGGGACTAGTTTTACTGTCCTCAGTTCCTATTTCCCCAGTCTCTTTAGCAACTACTGATGTCAAGTTTTCGGAAATGTCGAAATCAGGGAGTTTACAGTCCATTGCCTCATCTGAAGTGTTTTCAAGCAATTTCTGTGGGGCATGAATTTGATCCACATACCTTCGGACCACTCGGCCATCGCCCAGCATTACTTTATAAGAAAGTGGTCCTTTCACAGTCACGATATTCCTTGGAATCCATTTTGGCCCATAAGTAAAGTTCTGAGTAAATACTGGATTTCCAACACAAAAACTTTTTGATCATGATGCACTTTTTGCTTCTGTTGTTGTTCCTGAATCTTCCTTGCCAAATCAGGATGTATGAAGTCCAAAGAACATTGTAATTTCCTTCCATACAATATTTCTGCTGGAGAGAGCCCTGTGGTGGTCTGAGGAGTAATCCTGTAACTGAATAAAACTTGAGACAATTTAGACAATTCGTTCCTTGAGCACTTTTTTAGCATGGTTTTAATCACTTGGACAGCCCGTTCTACTAAACCATTACTAGAAGCATGCTAAGGTGCAGAAGTAACATGTTGCACTCCATTTTTATTCAGGAACTCTTTGAATTTGGCACTAACGAAGCAAGTACCATTATCTGATACAATCAGTTCAGGTAATCCATGATTACTGAAACTATGCCACAAACATTCAATGGTGGAAGCAGATGTAGTGGTATTCACTGGATACACGTTGAATGTGCACCAAACAAGACCAAGAACATTTTCCTCATAAACGGTCCTGCATAATCCACATGCTTTCGCTGCCATGGTTTTTCTGGCCAATTCCAAGGATGCAATGGGGCAACAGCTGGAACATTTCTATGCTCTTGGCACATACGACAAGTTTTAACCAGCCTTTCCACATCCTGATCAAGCTTGGGCCACCACACATAACTTCTGGCCAAAGCTTTCATCCTAGACACTCCTGGGTGGCACTGATGCAACTGTTTCAGAACTTCGGGTCTACCCACACTGGGGATGATTACTCAGGCCCCCCAAAGCACACAACCATCCTGTACACTTAATTAATCTTTTCTTAATGTGAATGGGTCAAACTCTGTTCCTGTTAATTCATGCAAACATCCTTTACCCGGGATAACACTGGATCTTTTCTTGTCCACTCTCTCACTTGTTCTGCTGTAATCAAGGTGATATCCACATTCTCCAGCATTAGTACTCGTTCCTCCTGCTCGGTGGAGGACTCCACTGGCAATGGTAGACGACTTAAAGCATCTCCATTTCTATGGTCTTTGCCAGCTTTGTAAATGATGTTACACTTGTATTCTCTTAGGGTCACCGCCCATCGCTGGATTCTAGGAGAGGAGGATCTGGGGAACAGCTTTTAACTCATTAAATAAAGACAACAAGGGTTTATGGTCTGTAACAATGGTTAATTTCTGACCATACAAATATTTATGGAAGCGCTGCAAGCCGAACATGGCCAACCCTTTGTCCAACTGCGAATAATTCCACTTCTATCAGGCATCTTATGTGAAAGAACTGCACTTAGGCCATAAGGAGAAGCATCACATGATAAAATCACATCCTTCTGGGGGTCATGGTGGACCAGAACTTGTACTGAGTGAATCATCTTTTTAGACTGAGCAAAAGCAGCCTCTTGTTCTCCACCCCAGTTCCATTTTGCATCTTTTCACAGCAATTTGTGCACAGGGACTAAAACAGTAGACAGGTTGGGCAGGAACTTATTGTAGTAATTTAAAAGTCCTAGATAAGCCTTTAACTCTGTCACATTCTTTGGGGAGGGAGCCTTTTGAATAGCCGTCACCTTTTCTGGTATAGGATGGAGGTCCGTCTCATCCACTTTATGACCTAGGAACATTGCTTCTTTTTTCATGAAGGTATATTTAATTAGTTTCAACCGCAGTCCTGCTTCCTGCAATCTATCCAATACTCTAGCAAGGGTTTGGAGATGCTCTGCATCATTACGACCAGTTACCAGGATATCATCAAGGAAAACAGTACCCCCTCAATGGTTCGTTGGAAGATTGCGGGACTGGAAGAGACTCCAAAAGGTAAAACAAGTAAGTACACAGCCCTTTGTGGGTATTCACTGTGACATATTTCCTGGACTCTGGATCTAATGCAGTCTGGTGATAAGCATGGCTCATGTCCAATTTTGTGAACTTCTGTCCACCTGACAAAGTTGCAAACAAATCCTCTAACCGTAGAATGGAATACTGTTCCAACTTTGGAACTCTGTTCACCGTTAACTTGTAGTCACCACATAGACATACGGTATTATCAGACTTTAAAACAGGTACAACAGGGGCAGCCCACTCCGAATGTTTAACAGGTTCTATGATGTGTTCTCTTAAAAGGCAATTCCTTAATCCATCCTCTGCCCAATAAGTTGGGTCCCATTCCAGGTACTACCACGACCGGTAACTCTTTCACTGTGCTCCTGTGTCTGACTTCTACTTGTGCGGAACCCAACACAGTTAGAAATTGGCCAGTATAGATCTTTAAATGTAAGGAACAGGTCTTTAACTCAGGAATTGATCTTTTTCCCATAATTTGGAAAAGTTGGACCTATTCATTATTGTCACACCACAGCCTGTATCCACTTCAAACTGTGCTTTTGACTCATTTACAGCTAGTGTGATGGTCAGTGAAGCTACTTTCAGAATTTCTGTCTCCTGCAAACTGTAAACTGTATAAATACCTTCTTCATCAGATGCAGATGCACTTTTCTCATTTCTACTCACATAATGCATTCTCTGTCCTCCTCTCTTGCATCTTCCTCCCCCTTGAAAGTTTGATTCCCCGAGGGAGGTTTTTGATCTATGTACTTTCATTATATGTCTTTGTTTCCCACATTTATGACATTTCTCAGAAGCAAATCTACATTCATTAGCCAAATGTTGCAAACTTCCACATCTGTAACATGCTCTACTTTGACCTTCACCTTGCTTCAATGACGTTTTATGCACTCTCATAGAAATGGGTGTTTCTGGGCGTTGAGCTTGCAAATCTTTCACATCTTTATTGGCTGTTTCCATTGCTTTGGCTATTTTCAGTGCCCTCTCAAATGTTAAATCCGGCTCTGCCAATTGTCTACGTTGAATACGGTCATCGTTTATGCCACATACCAGCCTATCCCGAAGCATTTCTGTGAATGTTTCTCCATAATTACAATCATGAGCCAATTTCCCCAATACTGCCACATACTCAAGCACAGTTTCCCCATCTTCTCTTGATCTTGAATTGAATTTAAACAATTGTACAATTTCACTGGGCTTTGGATTGAAATGCTCTTTAAGTAATTACACTAATTCACTAAATGTCTTTGTTCCTGGTTTAACTGGACTTAATACATTTCTCAGTAGATCATATGTTTGACTTCCCACATTTACTCTGAGAAGTTCATCAACAAACAGTACACTCAATCACATCACAGGTGGACTCCATATGCACACATCATGCCGCCTTCTATGCTGCTTTTTAAGCAAATACAAACAGCATTAGCTTGCCCTCTACAGGTCATCACAAAAAACTCATCCTTATTTCTGACTCTACAACACAGCCATATCATCAAAAGGCTTTTGAATTTTGGCGCACTTTTCTCTCCATATAGTGTTGCTGTGGCAACTAGTAAATACCGCACATCTGGTTATGATAGTGTGTGTGGAAATATTTAAACCACGTGTGTTACAATTAACCCCGCGTTAGTTTGTGCCCCGCGCACCCTAGGAATAGGTGGGAATATATTTAAAAACAGACGATAAAAACATTTTAAAATACGAAACATTTCATTTGCTTATAAAGTCTAACTTTTAAGAATTTAGGAACTTATAAAACCATTTTGCTTTGAATTCATTAGTGAGTTAAAACTTATGTTACCAAATTAAAATTAGCCTTTTAATTAGCTTACTAATTACGGTATATATGTGCTTCATTTTTATGGTTTCTTTTTTTTATTCTTATTTTATTCGTCTAATGTAAATCAAATGAACGTAATATTAAAGATTGTATTTTGATGTAATAAATGCAGATTTAATTCATGGCCAGTCAAGAAAAAATTTTCTGACAAAGGTGTTGGCAAATAAATACAGTGTGCTTGAGTGACCAGCCAAAGGCGCTTTAACATAAATAATGAGTGACGTAATGAAAACAGACACATAATGACAAATGTATTTATTTTCTTTATTCAGACACTAGAGTGTGAACTAAATGATGCTAAAACTTAGAGATTAATTTTTTTATCTCATAAATGCAGATTTATAAAGACATGAATACAAAATGAATGAATTAAGCAGTTTAACAGTAAAAATAATTGAAGTCAGTTTCTGTTGCACTGACCAATGACGGTGGTCTTTTTTTCAGTACTTATTGGGAAGCCCTTTCGGTCTGTAGCGGTTGGGGTCACCACCATTACGTCCCCAGCGATTGGCTTCCTGGTCAGCAGCAGCATCAGAATTACCGCGGCGAGTGATTCCCTGCACAAACTCTCTTCCATCACTGCACACATCAGAACAGTGAATTAATGCAATTTTCATTCACTAAAAATTATCTAATTAACATTAGATAATAATATTACAATTCAATTCCTCTTCAAAATTTAAACATCCGTAATAAGACATTGAGCTGGTGTTGGCTGCATTATGTAATAACCAGGGAGTAATCATTCTTGCTCAGTTTAGGTGCTCACATTGACTTCTGAGGAATAAAATCATGTCAAATCTGCCACAGATGACATACCTGATCACTTTGGCTGCCCATCTGCCTCCTGGGCCCCTTTTTGCAGCATCATAGTTCCCACGTGCATGGAAATACTTGTCTGAGTTTTTCCAGTTGGCCTGCCTCATATCCCGATAAGCACGCCACATGTCCTTTGCACCTACAAAACACAGTGGAAGTGGTAAAAATCTGCCTATGAACTGACTTCAGTGCATGACGTCAGAATAAATGCAGATAAAAAGAAAAAAAGGAGTGACCTCCAGCGGCTTGTCCTGGAAAGCGGTACCATTGCGCCTGGGTCTCAACCAGGAAAACCAGCACCAGCACAGCAAGAATAAGCTTCATGATTGCAGAGCTGAACATATACAAATATACAAGTTAGCAAATAGGAATATTCACCATGCCACAAATAATGAAAGTTTAAGCTTTCTCCATATGACCTCTGCATAGACAGATAAGGCTGCAAGTACATGAGCCATCTATAACTTAACATGTTTGCATTAAGAGGTTGGTTTAGTCATTCTCCTACCTCTCAGATTCGCTCAGTGCAGACAAATCAGGTCTAGACCCAGGTACCTTTTATAAGGCTCGGATTGGGCTGGACGTGGATTTTCCCAGAGTGCAGGGGAAAATATGAGACTGATTTGGTCCTAAACCAACTTGTCCTGCATTACATAACCA
The DNA here is from genome assembly GCF_022985175.1 of Labeo rohita. Taxonomy (NCBI): domain Eukaryota; kingdom Metazoa; phylum Chordata; class Actinopteri; order Cypriniformes; family Cyprinidae; genus Labeo; species Labeo rohita. The sequence goes on from NW_026129275.1 coordinate 37,738, forward strand.
TTTCTGGGAACACCAACTTTTGTGAAACATTACTGATTATATTTTTATTACATTGTGTCAAACTAAAACTATACTAAAACCATTAAAACGTTTTTTTTTTTTTTGTTTTTTTTTTACTTGAAATAAAATAAATATTAAATTACACAAAATAAACATTAAATTACAAAAACTTTAACTAAAATGAAAGTGAAAACAGAAAATATTAAAATCAAAGTGAATTCAAAATATTAACAGACACTATAATAGCATATCAATGATCCTAAAATAGCACTGATACAAAATGATCAATAATAATTACACACACTTAAATGTAGTATGGCAAAAATTTATCAGTTGATGGTAAAATCCTAGCCATTGTATCTTATAAAAAGTTCATATGTTATGCATTTGGTGCATCACTAATATATATGACATTGTAAGTCAACTAAATATATGTATCATAGATATTATATTTTCTGACTTGAGCTGATATTTTAAATGCATGCAAATAATTTCAGTTTCACTTGTGCTGTTGCCACTTCCAGCTCTAATGGGCGCTGAATCATCATAATAAAGGTTGTAACAGGAGAAGGAAATTCCAGCTTTTTTTTTTTTTTTAAAGTTGACATAACATACAGTGATTGCAAACGCACTGACATCTGCATTATACCTGACTGATAATGTCACACCTGGAGAAGTGGGTTATGACCGGAGAAGATTGTTTTACCAGACAGACTTGCACTCTCAAGCACACAGCAAGGAAAGTATTTAGTTTCCAGTTACAAAAACAGGAACTAAAATGGGAATATTGCACAAAAGTTTTATGCACGAAATATTGCACACGTCTTCCCAAACAAGAACTGTCATACAGTTTTTTTTAGATAAATAGAAAGTTCAAAAGAACAGAATTTGTGTGAAATAAAAATCTTTTTGTAATATTGTAAGTGTCTTTACTGTCACTTTTTATCATTTTAATGCATTAATGCAAGAATAAAAATATTATTTTCTTTCAAACAAACAAACAAAAACAAAAAACTCTGAACCTCTGAGTGATAATCTGTGTATAAAATGGATAAATCCCATTACAGGACTCAAAACATTATTTGTTAATATAATCTACCATTCCCTGCTGCTATGGTTTTAAAATAGTATATATATGCTCTGTTTTTAACAATCTTCAAAATTATGTTTTTTCATTGTGCAGTCCAAATAATCTCAATCAAACTGCATGGGTTATTTTGATATAAAATAAAAATAACTAAAAACTACAGCTAACTAACACAACAAAACCATGATGACATAATAATAAAAAAATGTAAAAACTGAGTTATCTGTTTTTGCAAATAAACTCTCTCTCTCTACATAACTGTATCCATCTTGACAAACACAAAGAAACATTACAGGTGTTTTGGATTAAAGTCTTTACTGTTTCAACACAGTAATGCTGGCTTCCTCATATAGCCAGCAAAAGGTAAAACTGCTTGTTCCAGTGTGAACACTGAATCATCCCAGAACATGGAAATTCCAGACGCCTACACACGTATCCAACTCTTGCAAAACAGTGTGTGTGTATATGACAGTCTCACTCTCACTTTCACTCTTACTTAGATACTTAGGTAAAAACATTTTTACTTTAAGACTTTTACTGACATAAATTTGAGTGCAACTACATCAGAGAGAAAAATATCAAACAACACAGTATGGCTGTAAGGTGGGCATATATTAAAATTGACAATAAAATCATTTTAAAATAAGCATTTCATGTGTTCATAAAGTTAAACTTTTAAGGCTTTCAGAGCCAAAATGTTGGTTGATCAGTGTACCCTGTTGAAAAAAACAGCATATGCTGGTAGGTAGGTTTTGATGCTGGTTTAAGCTGGTCTTTTGCTGGGTTATGCTGGTCCTTGACCAGCAACATGACCAGCTAAGGACCAGCATAAACCAGCATTAAAACCTACCTAACCAGCACCCCAACATCATAGCATACCTACCAGCATATGCCGTTTTTTTTCACCAGGGTAAAGACAGTGTTCTTGATGTGCTCGAATGACGTAATGAAAACAGACACACAAATGACAAATGAAGTTGCTTTCTTTATTCGGACTCTAGAGAATGTTACATAGACTAAATCATGCTAAAACTTAAAGATTGTATTTTTTAATGTCATAAATGCAGATTTAATTAAAGATAATTGTCAAGATGAAAAAAAGAGTGAAATGGTTTCATGCAAAGTTTAGATCAAAATTTAATCAAGCAGTTTTTGAGTGAAAATGATTTCATTCAGTTTCTGTTGCACTGATGGTGGTCTTCTTCTCAGTACTTTTTGGGAAGGCCTTTCGGTCTGTAGCGGTTGGGGTCACCACAATTACGCCCCCAGCGATTGGCTTCCTGGTCGGCAGTAGAATCGGACTTACCACATCCCGAATTACCAAATCCCTGCACAGCTTGTCTTGCATCACTGCACATATCAGAGCAGTGATTTAATGCAATTTTCATGCACTTAAATGTAAACATTAATATTAGGATTAAAAAACCCTCCAAAAAAAATAAACATCCATAATAGCGCACTGAGCTGCTGTTAGCTGCATATAATAGTGCGAGAGATCAATCATTCTTGCTCAGTTTAGGTGCTCCAATGAACTCAAATGGAATAAAATCATGTCAAATCTGCAATCATAATGCACTCTGGTGATAAGCATGGCTGATGTCCAATTTTGTGAACTTCTGTCCACCTGACAAAGTTGCAAACAAATCCTCTAACCGAGGAATGGAATACTGTTTCAACACTGAAACTCTGTTCACCGTTAACTTGAGCGATTGAGGTGTTGTGTTGCTGGATGTAATAATGAACATAGTGGTTGTTATTTACTCCTGACATCTGAGTCACTGAAGATGCAGTGGATTACGTTTGTTTGTGAAGGGAATGCGCCTTCCGTATATCCATCTATGTTCACACAAATCATCCGTGATCCAGCTTCACTTACAGCAGAAGTGAGTATAAGGGATTTTTCATGAATCTTTGCAATTGCCTTTCCTAATAATGTGGTAGTTAGCAAAGTTTAGCGGCTAAACGCAGCTAAATGTGGCTAAAGTAAACAGGCTTGTCAATCCACAGAGAGAAGAGAGGGGCGGAGCGAGTAGAGCTCATTTGCATTTAAAGCAGCCTCGACCAGGATGAGATGATTTTTGCAGAGCTGATTTTGACAAGGTAAAAAGGGTGTTGTTTTACACAACCATTGAGAATTTTTAACCAAAGTATATTATAGACTTTTCATTAACACCCTAAAGAATCATATCAACTTGTGGAAAATGGGCATCCGATGACCGCTTTAAACAATTCTGCATGTGAAATGAGGACTTCAGTCAAAGTTAATTTTTCCACCCCTTGAATCCTATGTAGAGCCTTCTATTCCATGCCTAATTCCTTAATCCATCCTCTGCCCAATAAGTTGGGTCCCGTTCCAGGTACTACCACGACCGATAACTCCTGTATCTGACTTCTACTTGTGCAGAACCCAACACAGTTAAAACTTGGCCAGTATAGGTCTTTAAATGTAAGAAACAGGTCAGGAATTTGATCATTTTCCCATAATTTGGAAAAGTTGGACCTATTCATTATTGTCACACCACAGCCCGTATCCACTATTGAGCGTGCTTTTGACTCATTTACAGTTAGTGTGATGGTCAGTGAAGGTACTTTCGGAATTTCTGTCTGCAAACTGTAAACTGTATAAATACCTTCTTCATCAGATGCAGATGCACTTTTCTCATTTCTACTCACATAATGCATTCTCTGTCCTCCTCTCTTGCGTCTTCCTCCCCCTTGAAAGTTTGATTCCCCGAGGGAGGTTTTTGATCTATGTACTTTCATTATATGTCTTTGTATCCAACATTTATGACATTTCTCAGAAGCAAATCTACATTCATTAGCCAAATGTTGCAAACTTCCACATCTGTAACATGCTCTACTTTGACCTTCATCTTGCTTCAATGACGTTTTATGCACTCTCATAGAAATGGGTGTTTCTGGGCGTTGAGCTTGCAAATCTCACATCTTTATTGGCTGTTTCCATTGCTTTGGCTATTTTCAGTGCCCTCTCAAATGTTAAATCCGGCTCTGCCAATAGTCTACGTTGAATACGGTCATTGTTTATGCCACATACCAGCCTATCCCGAAGCATTTCTGTCAATGTTTCTCCATAATTACAATCATAAGCCAATTTCCTCAATACTGCCACATACTCAAGCACAGTTTCCCCATCTTCTCTTGATCTTGAACTGAATTTAAACCATTGTACAATTTCACTGGGCTTTGGATTGAAATGCTCTTTAAGTAATTACACTAATTCACTAAATGTCTTTGTTCCTGGTTTAACTGGACTTAATACATTTCTCAGTAGATCATATGTTTGACTTCCCACATTTACTCTGAGAAGTTCATCAACAAACAGTACACTCAATCACATCACAGGTGGACTCCATATGCACACATCATGCCGCCTTCTATGCTGCTTTTTAAGCAAATACAAACAGCATTAGCTTGCCCTCTACAGGTCATCACAAAAAACTCATCCTTATTTCTGACATTACAACACAGCCATATCATCAAAAGGCTTTTGAATTTTGGCGCACTTTTCTCTCCGTATAGTGTTGCTGTGGCAACTAGTAAATACCGCACATCTGGTTATGATAGTGTGTGTGGAAATATTTAAACCACGTGTGTTACAATTAACCCGCGTTATTACGGTATATATGTGCTTTCATTTTTATGGTTTCTTTTTTTTATTCTTATTTTATTCTTCTAATGTAAATCAAATGAACATAATATTAAAGATTGTATTTTGATGTAATAAATGCAGATTTAATTCATGGCCAGTCAAGACAACATTTTCTGACAAAGGTGTTGGCAAATAAATACAATGTGCTTGAGTGACCAGCCAAAGGCGCTTTAACATAAATAATGAGTGACGTAATGTATGGAGCTAATATTATGACAAAACTATTTGAATGTGAATTGTGTAAATTTGAATTATTTACAAGTGTTATTTAACAAAACTGAATATAATATGGGATTTAAAATAGCTTTGAATTTGATTTTGGATTTGAATTTGAAATTATTTTACTTGAATATTAAACATTAGAAAATTAACACAACTGATTTTTTTTAAGGCAGAGTTTTATAGACATGTATTTTCAAACAAGGAATGTTTTGTTCTGAATTCTAAGACTGCAGATATCCAGTTTTTAAAAATACAACTTAAAGTTTTCAAGATGAAGAAGAAATTTGGAATATCAAATTCAATTTTCTAAAATTCAAAACGCAGAAATTCAGATCGTACAGAAAGTAGGTCAGAGGTCATCCACAGGGAGGCGTAGATGATCTCCGAAAAATCGAACGAAGCATTTTGGCCAGTTACAGAGCTGCAGTAGTTTTCTGGCGCGAGCGCGCGGCTCAGGAGGTCGCCATTCTTCTGCCTGATCATGAATCGCCCAGAGGTAAGTGATTTTTAAGCATTTATGGTTTATATTTATATATTGTGTTAGCGTTCCCAGCATGTGAAACATTATCTGAGCGGTCTCTGGTGTTTGTATATTTGATGTAAAAGGGATTAGCATGCCACCGTGTCTATATAGAACGCGAACGCGCCGCAACAGCTTTAAGGGACAAAGCGGCCGTTGTAAAGAGCTTAGAAATAGAACAGGGAATTTCGCATTCAGTGTAGACATTATCCCTGATTTTAATCATCAGGTTCTACTGTCTTCTGTCGTGGCGCGTCACACCGCTCGCGTCCGATGTAAGTGTATGGGGTTAGAATCGTTGCATAATTCCAAATAAATACATTACAATCCACAAATAAATGTAAAGCGATTGACAAAAACAAAGCATATTCACAAAATAAATAGAATGAGATCCACAAATAAATCTTAGAGTTCCACAAACAAGAATTATATTTACAAGTAAAAAATTAGAATTGCAAATAAAAAACATACTCACAAATATTTTTTTTATTTTACAAACACAACTTTGCCCTGCATTTATATGTGAATCGCGTACTGTGCATTTGTGGATCGCAGCGCATATTTGTGGATTGCTCTCTGTGCATTTGTAAATCGCTGCGCATATTTGTGGATTTTGAAACATTTCAAGCCTCAAGACGCACACTGATCCACAAATGCATGGACTCCACCCACCTTCTACTTAAGCCAATCAGATACCGGCCACGTGGGGCTGACCAATCGTTGCATGTTCTTGCTCCAACCAATCACGTTTTGCCCTACAATCAGTGCGGGACCAGCCGTAATTCAGGACAATTAACCAGTCTCTTCAAAATGGACGATTAGGACAGTGGTGCTCATCACAGCATTATTGTACTAATATCTAAAATAAAACAAGTAATGTTATGTGTAATGTAATCACTGAGTCGATGCGTGTTTTGACCGTGAGTGTGTTTAGCAAACTGGTATTCTACGGTGACCGGGAGGGGAGGTCTTCGGTTCACTTAGTTTTGTTGTGGCCACGACATATAAACTCGTGAGATCGTGATAATATAACACAGCCACGAGATATTAATTTGTGGGAACGTGATATTACATCGTGGCCACGAGATCGTTTTGTCGAGGTAACAACATACTTATGCCACGACTTACGTTGAGGGAACGACATATTTGTGGCCACGAGTTTATTGCATAAACAAACATAATTTCTTTTATTGTTTTATAATATAAATTATTATATTGCACGCAATGTAAACAGCATTCATATTAAGTTTATAATGAATAAACGTTACCAAAGGAGTCTAAATAACATAGGCATACAAGAAAACATTTTTACCCATCCCTCAATCGTCTTCAAAATACTCATATATTATTATTAGGCCATTATTATCACCATCATCTTCATCAACATCATTATTATTAGCCTATTATTATATTTTCCCTTCATTTCGATCTTACATAACGTTATTATTATTATTAATAATAATAATAATAATAAGAAGAAGAATATACAAATATTAAATTAAATGTTTCATGTTAGTAAAAATGTTTTAAACAACTCTGATAATCCCAGGTTGCTATGGTCACGAAGGTTTGTTTATGCATGAGAAAAATATGCCGTTCCCTCATCATAATAAGACGTGGCCATGAAAAATGGATGTCGTTCCCTCAACATCCCACGACATCCTTACCTCGACAAAACGATCTCGTGGCCACGACATAATATGACGTTCCCACAAATTAATATCTCGTGGCTGTGTTATATTATCACGTTCTGACGAGTTTATATGTCGTGGCCACGACAAAACTAAGTGCACCGAAGACCTCCCCTCCCCGTCACCGTAGAATACCAGTTTGCTAAACACACTCACGGTCAAAACACGCATCGACTCAGTGATACATGAAACACTGATTACATTACACATAACATTACTTGTTTTATTTTAGATATTAGTACAATAATGCTGTGATGAGCACCACTGTCCTAGTCGTCCATTTCGAAGAGACTGGTTAATTGTCCTGAATTACGGCTGGTCCCGCACTGATTGTAAGGCAAAACGTGATTGGTTAGAGCCAGAACATGCAACGATTGGTCAGCCCCACGTGGCCGGTATCTGATTGGCTTAAGTAGAAGGTGGGTGGAGTCCATGCATTTGTGGATCAGTGTGCGTCTTGACGCTTGAAATGTTTCAAAATCCACAAATACACACAGCGATTTACATATAAATGCCGGGCAAAGTTGTGTTTGTAAAATAAAAAAAAATATTTGTGAGTATGTTTTTTATTTGCAATTCTATTTTTTTTACTTGTGAATATAATTCATGTTTGTGGAACTCTAAGATTTATTTGTGGATTTCATTCTATTTATTTTGTGAATATGCTTTGTTTTTGTCAATCGCTTTACATTTATTGTGGATCATAATGTATTTATTTGGAATTATGCAACGATTCTAACCCCATATAAGTGTAATGGTGTATTTCCACTGCAGCGTAGCAAGCTGAGCGGAGTGGAGCGTTTTCCATTCATTCCTGTGGAAGCTGAGCGTAAACGCTCTTGAGGTGCATTATGGGATTGAAAGCGGCACGGAGAAAGCGTTTAGAGCGGCTGAGAGTGTCAAAAAGATGGGGCATTCCTGAACTTTATGCAGATCTCGAGCGGAAACGCCGGGCGTCAACCAATCGCTTTGAAAAGTAGATTCTGACGTATGCTTCCGAGTGTTTGCGGAACTGGTGGATTACTAAGATGAAATCACATATCATTGAACAAGTCATGCAAAAGTAAATGCACTTTGCATGCTTTCGTTATATGCTAGTGTTTAGTTTGCGAACAGGCCTTAAAAGTCGAAGATAAAACGCAAATAGGGTGTAAACAGAGGCGTGCTCTGCCCTAAAGTTCACACGCCCCAAAGCAGTGGCGTTGTAGCGTTGCCGGCGGCACTGAGCGTGGATTTGTCACCGTAGAATACCAGTTTGCTAAACACACTCACGGTCAAAACACGCATCGACTCAGTGATACATGAAACACTGATTACATTACACATAACATTACTTGTGTATTTCCACTACAGCGTAGCGAGTGGAGCGGAGCGGAGCGTTTTCCTTTTATTCCTATGGAAGCTGAGCTTAAACGCTTGCGCAGTGCATTATGGGATTGAAAGCGGCGCGGAGAAAGCGTTGGAGCGCTCACTGCTCATAGAAAACAATTCAAAAAAGCAGCGACGTTGTAGCGTTGCCGGCGGCACTGAGCGTAGATTTGACGCTGTAGTGGAAATACACCGTAACTGTGCGTTCACACCGCCGTCGGCGAGAGCGTCAAAGTGGCCGGAAGTCATTCATTTTCAATGTGAGCCGGCGGCGAGCTCAGGCGAGAAGCGGCGCGGCGCGTTTTGGACGGTGTGGGCGTCGGGAAGAGTTCAAGTCAGGTCAACTTTATGGTAATGAGCTATGACACAGTTCGGCGGCAACCAATCGGAATGTAGAAGTTCACCCCTTCAGAGGATTCCAGAGAACGCAGTCCGACCACATTAGTTCCCAAGCAAAATGACGCGTGGACCAAGGTGTCTGAGATTGTTGATGTTCCATGTGCATTAACGTTATATATTTTCTGTAAATAAGCGGGAATTGCATATGCTAACTTTAGTGCCAGAGCATGCAAAACAGTGTCGCTGCTGAAAAATATTTCTGACATATCTATACATGTTGGATTAAACGAAAAATAGGTGTTGTAGAGAGCTGCGGCGAAAATTTTGACATCTGATGGAGACGAGGTGTATGTCACATATAAATAAAATAAAAGCAGTCACCTCTGCCTATTTTTTTCTGCAAGTAAAAACAAAAGTGTTCTATACCTGGTCTCCCCTGTGGTATTAATAGAGAAAAAATAATGATAAATGTCATTAGGCTTAAATATATACAGACAGTGGCTGTATAGTTATTTGGTTTATTTTGTTAGCAAACATGTGGTGCAGTGGAGGGTACGCAGATACGGCATATATCCATTTTATCAGTCGGCTGTGTGTATACCTTTGAAATCCCGTCTGATGCGCATCATTCAGTAAGCTAGTGTCCTGCATTAGCCAAAATCATGACAGTCCAGCACATCCAGACATTTGTGAATAAATCCAAATATTCGCTAAAAACACCCAGTAAAGACGCCGGTGTTGAGCCTGATGCGCCCGCGCCCGCACCCGCTCAGTCTTCCTCCACCCCAGATGCTGCCTGTTCATGTCAGGGATTGCGGAGAGTCGCGTCCAGATGTCAGTAAATTAAAAGCTTGCGTATATACATGTGTATAGCTAATGCGTATACACTTCTCCAGGCACCGCTACACCACTGCATGTAACTACAATTAAATTCAATTTCTTACTTTCACTTTTTAAAAAAATCTTGTGGTCAGTTTGCACAAGATCAAAATGCTTGTTTGCTTTGCGGCCGCTTTAAATACAAGACCAAGCGTTCGATCGTCAGAGCGTCAACGAATCTTTCTACAGCTTTGCTGGCAGGGCGGTCAGAGCGAATTTTGACGCTCTCGCCCGCGGCGGTGTGAACGCACAGTTATACATAACTCCGTTAGTGCTTCATTTATTTCCGTGATTGGAATCCACATCAGATCCAACTTGGATGTAAGGTCACTCGATGATGATTGTAAGCTGTGTTTTGAGTTGAAGACTTTAACATTGTGAATAATCATTTAGATATATGTGTAGCTTGCAGGCACGATTAAAGTAGCTATATCATTCATTTCGGCTTATGTCATACAAATTAAACAAATATATAAATGTTATAAGTAGAGGTGCACCGATCGAGCCAGGGAATTGGCCAATATTCCTCATGATCGGACTATATTATTTAGGTAAACAACATTTTACGATGTTTCCCGAATATCAACACTACTGCAACGAGGCAAGTGACTGTCTTTATGAACGGGTTACTGAATCATTGGCTTATTTAATGATTCAGTAACCAATTCATAAAGACTGTGGCTGTGTTCGAAGTGGCATACTAGGTTACTGCCCAGTACAC
>NW_026129275.1:48734-75823 GCF_022985175.1 Labeo rohita
CTAATGTTTAATATTCAAGTAAAATAATTTCAAATTCAAATCCAAAATCAAAATCAAAATCAAATTCAAAGCTATTTTAAATCCCATATTATATTCAGTTTTGTTAAATAACACTTGTAAATAAGTCAAATTTACACAATTCACATTCAAATAGTTTTGTCATAATATTAGCTCCATACACATGAGGCCACAGGAGAGGATTTGTGAACAACTCACTCTGGTAAGTCACATGACAGTATCAGCATGGCAGATGTAGTACATCAAATTGTATTGACACTATACACATTCACACTACATAGAGCACACTTTTAACAGTCACAAAGCAGGTTTCAAACCATGTATAGTACCTACTAGACAGTAGCACAAAATTAAGAAATGCAATGGAATGATTTATGCGAGTCTTATTTTATTGGCTCTGTGCAATGAAAGTCATATGAAGTGAAATAAAAAGCTATTGATCCATCATGCTGCCCCCATGACACTGTAATAGTGTGTTGTTTCATGATAGGACCTAATTATATTGGTATCATTCAGTCAATTACAGTGAAGGACATCCCATCTGTGATCAGGCATTTTAAGTTAATTTTTGACTTGGCATTGTTTAAAATGGGGTTCGGGAATTGCTGTTCATCTAAACTTCACAGCTATGGCCTCAAGAATGGTGTTTGTCTTATTATGGATGTTGCTGTCGTGCACCTCCACTGGAATCAAACTAGATGGAAATGGTTATGTTGACATTATAATCACAATTGGTTTAAGAGTACCACAAGATGACACGCTCACTGATAAAATCAAGGTGAATATGCACGTTTTTGTCTATTTAACAAACTTAAACAAAACAAACCACATTAATGGTTTTAGTGGCTTTTTTTCATTGATAGTATTTGTGCATTAAATTAAAGCATAATTAGTTCATAAGCAAACTCAATCCAAAATTAAAAATAATGACTTTTTTTTTTTTTTTTTTTTTTTTTTTTTTGTTAAAGGGGTCATCGGATGCGAAGTTCACTTTTACATGTTGTTTGAACATTAATGTGTTGGCAGTGTATGTACACTGTATGAGCCACCAAAGGTCAGCCCATGTCACCTTCCTTTTGGAGAGATCCCACCTTGTCCAGGCTCCTTGGGATCCTAGCCCCACAACCCTTGCCATCCCCCACTCTTCCTCTAGTCCCCTTACTTCAGCCTGGATTCATGGCTCTCCTTTCCACAGGGTTGGCTTTCCCCCACTTTCGGATGTGAGTCATTCCCAGGCCTTGCCTCCCCATGCATGGGCTCAAGAACGGTGTTTTTTTTATTATAGATTTTGCTGTCGTACAACTTTCTAGATTGATCTTAGCATGAAAAAGTTTGAAACTAAAAAACATCAAAGCAAGTGTCAAAGTTATATACAAAGTATGCTAGAATTAATGATCTCAGAATAAACCTTTTGAGTCATAATAATAACTTTTAACTATTAGATACCATTTTTTATGTCATTAATATTTTGTAAAAAAAAAAAAAATCATCACAAAATGTATACATTCATCAAATGCAAAAGGTTCATAGGCTACATTTCATAGACAAGTCTTCAGTGTTCAAATCCTACTTTTACAGTAAATCATGATATTCATTGCCTGTTATCCAATGCAAATTTCTCATATGTTCTATTTTGAAAATAGGGGGGAAATTTATCACAGCTGGTGACATTCTGCCTAATCAGCTACTAAATGGATTTCCCTCACTATACAGAAGATCAAACAAAAGAACCAGTTCAGGTGATCGCTCAATGCCCATGGTACATTACCTCAAGATTTAAATTCTAATGTTTAATTTTTATCACGCCTTTCACCCCTGGAATTAACAATCTGATGCAAACAAAATGTCAAATCAGTACCTATACATCAAACAACTTTAAAATATTTCTTAAAACAATATCAAACAAAATTTCTTAGTTTCTTAAAAAATTTCCAGATTGTATAACCTTGCAAATTATTTAGACAGACTTCTGTTGTGTTTATTATGTAGGAATCTGTGGACTGAATATAATTTCCTAATTATTCAGTTTGTAATAGACCACTGTACAAAACAAATCCTGAGCTATGTGTGCTCTATGATTGATTCTGATTCCTCCCCCCCTCGAATTATTTATGGGAGCCTTATTTTATGGACTGATGGAAGCAGCACTACAGGTGTTTTCCTGTGCAAATGACAGTCACATAAGGGGAAAAAACAGCTGTTGATAACTGTTGTCAATATGATGCCATGACACTTTAATAATGAGTTTACCAATTTAACTCAGTTATATTGGTATCATTCAGCCCATCCCAGTAAAGGATGTGCCATCTGTTATCAGGCCCATTAAGTTAATTGTTAACTTGATATTATTAAAGACAGGGTTCGCTTGTTGCTGTTCATCTAAACTCCACAGATATGGACTCAAGAACGGTGTTTGTCTTATTATGGATGTTGCTGTCATCCACCTCCACTGGAATCAGACTAGATGAAAATGGCTATGTCGACACTGTAATCGCAATTAGTTCAAGAGTACCACAGGATGATAGACTTATTGATAAAATCAAGGTAAATATGCTTTTTATTATTATTATTTTATTTGCATTAATGGTTTTAATGGATTTAAAAAATGTTGCTGTTTAAATTGAAAAAGATTGAATTTAAATTTAACTAATTTAATTTAAAAAAAAAAAAAAACACTCATTGAGAGATTTTTTTTTTCTTTTCATTTTAACAGGACATGGTCACTGAGGGGTCAATTTATCTTTTAAAGCATTGGATAAAAAGGTCTATTTTAAAGAAGCTACAATACTAATCCCACCTCACTGGAACACAACGAAAGTTACCAATGCAAGAACAGAGTCGTTTAATAAAGTACTGAGCATTATGGCATTTAAACTGGTAAAACATTAATTTCCAGTCACTTCAATCACAAATGCTGTTGCTGACACTATTTCTTTTGTCAAACACAGGCCAAAATAAGAATTGATAATCCTGCACAGGGTGATGAACCCTACACTAAACAGTATGGTGAATGTGGAGCAGAGAGTCAGTACATTCATTTCACCCCAAACTACGTCCTAAATGACACATTCATCCAGCTTTATGGATTAAGAGGTGAATATTGTTTAACTTTCTACAACACTTACGAATTTACCATGAAATAATAAGAGATTTAAAAGGTCTATTAATTCAGTACCTGTTTGTTCTATTAACAATTTGATTGTTTATTTTGCAGGAAAAGTTTTTGTGCATGAATGGGCTCATCTGAGATGGGGCGTGTATGATGAAACCAATGACAAAAAACCATTCTACCACTCTAATCGCCGTGTTGAAGCTACAAGGTTATAAACGCTTAATAAAAGAAAATATTATTAGAATGTCCTTTGAAATTGGAAATACTATTGATATCTTACTTATCTTTAGGTGTAGCAAAAATATTAAAGGTCAGTTGCATGAGGTTACTGCTGGAGGATCTCTTCAACGGTGCAGCATGGATCCACAAACTTCACTACCTACAGAGAAGTGCAAGTTTTTTCCAAATAAAAATCAAAACACAAACAGCTCTTTAATGTTCCTGCCAAGCCTGGATTCTGTAAGTACTGAGTTTACATGTTTCCAAACATTCCACAAATTTATGCTAATAACTACTAAGTGAATTTATAACTTGGACCAAAGAGGTCACAGACTGTTTTCTCCTATTTGCAAAGTAATTTAGATGTTAAGCCTCACAATAAATATATACATCTTTTTTTTTTTCTTTTTCTTTTTTTTTTTTACCGCTGAATTAGTCACATTTACAAAATATAACGTTTGAATTGTTCGTTTTAATCTTTCAAAACTTATTTTGAGATGAAAAGTTAAGTGCTTTGTGGGACACAATTGAATTTAATTAAGTTCTTCATTTTTTGTTAACCATCCCTCCACGAGTCTCATAAAGCTATAATCTGTCCTTGAGTGTTTGGTGACATATCTGCCATTAAGCAGGAAATTCTGTTTTAAGGTAAACACATTTTGTCATGAAAATGAGCACGATTATGAAGCCCCAAACATGCAAAATGACAAATGTGGCAAAACAACATGGACTGTAATATTTGAGGATTCTGTGGATAAAGATGCACTTCATTCTCTGAAACCACTGCAGTCCCCTCCACCACCACCGTCTTTCAAAGTTGTGCAGCGAAAACAACAGGCCATTTGCCTCATCCTTGATGTCTCAGGAAGCATGTGGGTACGTTCAGTAACAGACATTTCAGACTTCATTTGAACACAAATCAATATTAAATATAAAATTAATTGTAATAATAATTTTGAAACCAGCAGAAGTTGTCTTTCTGTCATTCATTTTCTAGGGCCCTAGAATTCTTCAACTGCAACAGGCTGCCACTCATTTCCTGCGGAACATTATTGAGGATCAAGCCAGAGTTGGAATTGTAACCTTTAGTTCTTCTGCTTCTACTCTGAGTCCCTTGACTACTATTGACAGTGACACCACAAGAGAGAATCTGATCAAATTGTTGCCAACGGTAGTAGGTGGATCGACATATGTGTGCTCGGGCCTTAGTCAAGGCTTACAGGTGCCATATTAATTGTACTACTGTTGATCTTGTATGTTTGTAAAGTATGAAGTATGTAGAGCTTGTTTTATGCCAGTGATCCTTTTTTCTTCAAATCCATCAGGAACTTGAAAAGGATGGGGATGTATCAGGAGGTGAACTAATTTTTTTGACAGATGGTATAGCGATGGACAACGTTGCTAGTTGTGCTCCATCCGCGATACAAAGCGGAGCTATTATTCACACACTAGCTTTTGGTAACAGTGCAGATTCTGCACTGACAGAAATGGCGAACGAAACTGGTAAGTGATATCAGCATGATTAATAACTTATTGCATCTGTCCCAGTGTATATCATATATTATAAGTGCCAGTTTACTTTCCAAAGCAAAACTGTTTTATGTTGAAAATAGGGGGAATATTTAAAATAGCCAGTGACAACATGACTTCCAACCAATTGATGGATGTGTTTGCTTCACTTACATTATTCACTTACACTAGCGAACCAGTTCAGGTTTGTCAAGTGACTGATCATTGCTCATGATACATTTATTGCTCTTTCATCAATATTGAGAGTGTTTTATAGTTAAATTTTTATCACTCCTTTAGCTAGAGAGTGTTGGAGCAAGAACATCTGATTGGTTCAATGGGACAGTATCAGTGGATCAGACTGTTGGGAACAAAACCAGCTTTGTAATAATTTATGAAAAAAGTTTTCTTAGCATTTACATACAGTCACCAAGTGGCTTAATCTACACTCAGACAAATATGAGTCATGATGTATCACTGAAAACAGTCACTTTGAACATTCCAGGAACTGCAGAGGTATGACAACCGTTATCAATCATTCAATCATTTTTATGTTTATAGTTCAGACCGTAAACTTTATTATAGTTCAGACCACAAAAAATTATTATTGTTACTTAAAAGGCATCTGGGCCAAGAGTTATAGATATGATATTAAAATATGTTCAACAACAACCTAAGACTAAGAAGGAGTTTCTCACTTGTAATTAGCTACATTTACTACACATAAATAATAGACTTACAGCAAACCCTTATTGATCTGCCTTTACTATCTTGTGTTTGGTAGACTGGGGACTGGAAGTACAGTATCCAAAATACAAGACTTCAGTCTTTCACTATAACAGTAACAAGTCATGCAGCACAAGCCAATGTTCCCCCTATCATTGTCGAAACCCGCATTAACCAGCAGTTCAGTGACGGCACTAAACCCTTGATAGTGTTTGCTGAGGTTAGTCAAAATTACAGGCCTGTAATAAATGCTGAAGTGTGGGCTACTCTGGAGTCGGAAAATGGGCCTGTAAAAACATTACAACTGCTGGACAATGGTGCAGGTAAATTACCATAATTCTTGTTCCAAGTGTGCACTCAACTTAAACTATAAATAAATAAACAAACAGTAAGGTGCCTTTCCAACCTGTGCCCAAATAAATCAGAGATCCATCTTTTACAGGCCCATACGGAAATGTAATATATGTGCTTATATGAAATACCCATATATTGAATACATGTTTATATATGCCATATCCATATATGATTCCTATTAGAAAATGGAACAATTTCATATATTGACATATAAGTCTACCCCATACAAAAATATATGTTTATGTATGTATAATACATGCATTGCCATATATGAAATGTATATAATTATTAATATATGTGAGATATATGTATGTTTTTATTATGTTGTATACAAATTAGACATATATGCATGAAATATATGGTATCATATATTTAATATTTTAATATGTGATCTTTGATCTTTAAATAGAGGTTGTAGACACATGTAAGACACTCTACAAAGTTGCAGTGCATTGCACATTTCACACCTTTAGCCTTAAATGTTAAATGGTACAGAAAGTTACACAAAGAAGCATCTTTATTTAAACAGAATTTATTTAAATAGAAAAAAAAAGTTACTGACCTGCACAATCAAACAGGACAAAAAAGAAACAATTACATATATAACTGATCAAAACACTGAACAGGCATAAGAAACAGAACATCAATTGTAGTGGTTCAGCTAAAGGTCTACAGGTTTGTATTCCCACAGCTTGGTTAGTTTTTTGTTTTTTGTAGGCCCCAGGTGAAGAAATTTCTGGATTCCAGCATCTGTAAAAAAAAAAAGAAAAAAAAAAAAAAAGTAAAAGTTAGGTTTTTATAAGATAATTACAATAAATTTTCTGCACCATATATGATTTCAGGAAATGCACCACATTCAAAAGCAACTTTTTAGCTTTGGTAGTGTTGGGTGGTACAGTAAACTAAACTTGATTTTAGTCAACATGATATTAAAATATAAAACCTGCTTAAATCTTGCAATCCAACATTGTACCAAAGTTTAATTTAGGTTTTTAGTTAGAACTGTGCCTGTATCTTAAAGTGATTAACTACTATAAGATGACAAATATACTGAGTATTAAACATGGTTGGTAAAGTTAAAGATTATTTTAAAACTGCAGAATACTCATTATTTATGTAATAATTATAAATTGTAGTTGTAAAATATTCCCAGATACCACAAGGACATGGCAGAACAACGACAGAGCACAGCCTGCATGCCCATTCAAATTATATGTCTCTATATACATGAAGAACTAAACTATAGTAACCCAAATGCTCAATGACAGAGTTCACAGGTTACAATTTAATTTGCTATTTAGCATCAATGAAATAAAGTGTTTACATTCATAATACCTAATATGTGCATCGAGAATGTGGCCTGGAGAAAAGAAATAGAGGGGTGGAACTATGACATGGGTTTTTGAATGACAATTTTGATTAAATCCCCTAAAATAAGGTCTGCGGTTTACACAAACTCATAATATTTTCACGTTTTATTCTATGACATAAAACACACCAGTTAAACCCCACTCTTGATTTTTTTTTTTTTTTTTTTTTTTTTAAACTGTTATGTTTCTTAAAAAAGGTGGTTGCTAACATGCTGCTAAATGGGACTACAGGCCCTGTCGGAGGCATTAAACGTCATCACGCTGAACAGTTTATCAATTTACAGTATTTTCCAATTGTAGTATAATTTATGGTACAATTAATTGTAGAATAACCAATTAATAGTTTCCCGCATGCAACACAAGTCTTCGGATGGAAGATGCTCATTTGATCGCTTTCCTACTGATATGGGGACTCTCTCTGTATTTGTACCATAAATATTACAATTATTCCATATAAACACCACATTTACTGCCTTTGTCACAGTCAAAGTGAAACTTTAATAATCTATAGTGCTTAAAGCCACGTTACGGCCACATGAAGCTGTTAGAAAGCAGACAGATTAAGGATTTTCTAGAAGCAAGGATAAAATAATATTTTGTGTACCCACCCTAACAAAATTAGAGCTGAAATGTGGTACTTCATTCACTAAAATAAGTTTAATCTAACCATATCCCAAAACTCACTCACTCCACTGTTATTTAATAGATTAAATGCACTAGAATTGTATTAAATAGTACATGGAGACACATTTTTAACTAAAATATTTTGTTGATTTGATTTGTTTACATGTATATTGCAGATGCTAGTTTTGGTTTCAATAAAATATTTAACCTTTTCTGTGTAGATGCTCCATCATTCACATCACTGCCATCCACATCTGCAGGTTCGGCCTCCATTTCTATTTTCTGAGAATGTCGGGACTCATTACCTTGTCATGGGACACAAACAAGAATAGCACAATTATCAGCAATGATATGAACAAAATTTACTACGATAGATTAACCATATGTTTAAAACCCCACAATCACATCCTTTAGTGTAACTTACTGTACCTTTATGCAATATGCACATACATGTGCTTACGCACCCACTCTAGGCATGTCACGGACATGTCAATGCACTTGGTGCAATATAACCAAGTACTGTCATTTACTATATGAATTCAAGGTGCTTGTATTTAAATAATTCCATTTCGTGCAGTTTTATAGTTCTAGTCTAGACTACATCTCAGAGATAAACATTATAATTTTCATCCATTATTTTTGTCAGACAGCTTTAAATAATTTCCAAACGTGGCATTGCTTATCAAGTGAAAACAATGAGCTCACAGTATCTCCATACAGATTAACCTGTTACCCAAAAGCTAAAATTAACTTTAACGCGAGCAAATTGCAAAACACATCAATGCAGCTGTAATCATAACATCATATATACAACAATGACAGGGAATATTTAAAACATTAGCTGATCTATATAGAGACAGAGGCTCTTGCAGACCAAAACAATCATATAACACTTAGTTTCTATGTAATATTAGTGTAGGAATAAAGCGTTGAGTAAATTAGTGTAAATTACCTGCACCGCTGCCACATTCAAAGGCGTTTCATCCACTCCACTCAGTGATGTCGGTCTGTCTTCGTGCCCGTCTATAAAATCATTGTCGTTTATTATGTGAAGGTACTGGCACATTTGTTATCCTTCCACTAAGAAAAACATCTTACTGCAGATGACTGTTTGTTTAGCCGCAGCCATTGCTCAGACTCTGCCGTTAGCGCGGGTGTGTTTGAATTTTGGCGCATGCGCAAAAGCGCTATTGTGACGTTCACATACAATCGCTCATGTATTTTAATAAAATGCATTTTAGTTCATTGATGATGAGAGCACATATGGACAAACAGTTACATGAAGTGTTTCCCCCCTCAATAACTCTATAATACATTCCTACAAGTAACTTTTAGTACATTGGCATTTTTGAACAGGTTATATATTCATCTCTACTTTTTCCCCCAGAAAACTAAATTGAAACAATTAATAAAGTTAAGCAATGAATTGTGTTATATGATTTACAATAAGCAGTATCTTTTAGGCATATATGGTTAATAAACTTGCATAAATTCAGTATATACATTGGTAACAAATGGTCAAAACATAGAGTACCATATATAATTTTGATATATATTGTTAACATATATGGTCATAACATATAATACAATATATAATTTTGATATATATTGTTAACATATATGGTCATAACTTATAATACAATATATAATTTTGATATATATTGTAAACATATATGGTCATAACATACAATACCATATAAAAGTTAAACATATATATACTTTCAATATATGTTTATATACAAATTGTACTATGGGAAATTCATATATGTTATAAACATATATCTACATATATCCAGAAAATGGATATATGTGATAATAATATATTGCCCTATATTTAACATATATGAGAGTAGCACTTCTGATATAGGTACATATATGTCATATATTACATTTCCGTATGGGGGAGCTGATGCTGCTCAAGATGATGGAATCTATTCCAGATATTTTACAAAGATGGTAAATGGAAGAAGCAGCTTGAAAGTAAGAGTCAAGAATAAAGATGGACAAACCAGATTTGCTGTCCAAAAAAATAGTGGCGCCCCATACGTACCTGGATATGTGGTAGACGGTAAATCCTGCTTTCAATATTCGTCAGTTTGAATATACACAGTAGTCAGTGTCCTAAAACCAGAACAGTTCCCGTTCTTGTCAACTTTTTTTATCCACTTCAAATGCTGACATATATATATATATATATATATATATTTATAGATAGATAGATAGATAGATAGATAGGTAGATAGATATAGATATAGATATATACAGTACATATACAGTATGTGTGTGTATAAGGGATATTTGTAAGGGATCAACGGTTTCCAGTGCATTAAAGGATTTTAAATGCACGGTGCGGAGGCAGAGAACCACCTGATGCGAAGCACAGTATTTGACCAAATGGGTAAAAATGACAGTTATTTTCATCAGTTACAGCACATTTGCTCATGCAATCTGCTTGCTTCATATTAGACACAGAGATGAAATAGTGCAGTAAGATCACATTTATTTGAATGAATTATAGCATTTATAGCAATTATCGAGAAAGAAAGAGAGAGAGAGAGAGAGAGAGAGAGAAGAAAGAAGAGAGGGAGAAAGAGAGAGATGACAGTTGTGTGTGGGTTAACGTTACCTGCATGCTGTGTCTGCACGTCTCTCTACAAGCAACTAATTAATTCAAAAACAGCGATTTTACCACCTTGTCACTGATGAATATAATGTAGCGATCTAGTATCAAAGCTATTTTATTAATGCACATCACATAAATTAAGTTATGCAATAACTAAAAACATTTATGTACCACAAAAGGCATGTATAAACACATGTAGAACACTGTTTAGTTAATTTGTTTTTTGCATTTTAATATTTATACCCTCATTAATCTGTAAAATGTAGATAAATCCAAGTTGTAATATATGAATGTTAATATGAATATAGTGTACAAAAAATATAATAAAATTAAAAATAAAACTGTCATATAACGAGTAGTTTTTATTGATGGAGTTTCTTGTTGCTGCTACATGAATATAAGAAGAAGCCACTCTGATGTTTTACATTCATCAGCCACAACAATCAGCAGCTCAACAATCAGCTTCCTTATTTTTATTTTTTAATGGGAAACTCTAATTAACAAATCAGTAAGTCTTAGCACTCCAGTTGAAGCGTGTTAGTTCACTATTAGCTAATCAGTAACTACTATTTTTTTAATATCTCACAGAGAACTACTAAGAACTACTATATACATGTTCATAATTAATGTAAATAACGCAAAATGTATAATTAATTCTAAAGTGAAGATCATGGTAACCCACTAGTAATGACTGGGGTATTACCAAAACTTAAGATGGAATTACTAATTATTTGGATCTGTATTTTAAAGTAAAGATCTTGATAACTAATGTCATTAAAAATTATTGATTTTTGTAAGGTTCTGGATAGTTATACTTCCAATAGCTTTGGTAACACTTGAGTCGTTACTAGTGGGTTACCATGATCTTCACTATAGAAAACAGACCCAAATAATTAGTAATTCCTTCTAAAGTATGTAGTAACACTTGAGTCATTACTATCCAAAACCTTGCATATACCTTAATAGCTTACAATGACTTCAGTCATTACTAGACAGTTATCATAATCTTCAGTTTAGAATACAGATCCAAAAAATAGTAATTCCTTTTGAAGTATTTGGTATTACAAGTCATTACTAGTGGGTTACCATGATCTTTAATTTAGAATTAACTATACATTTAGCATCATTCACATTAATTATGAACATGTATATAGCAGTTCTTAGTAGTTCTCTGGGAGATATGAAAAAAATAGTAATTACTGATTAGCTAATAGTGAACTACTACTTTCAACTGAGCACTATTACTTACTGATTCGTTAATCAGAATTTCTTGTTAGTCAATAGTAGTTACTAAAATGTTAATAATGCATTAATCATTTGTTCCTGTGTAGTTGACGGAACTGTATTCTAAAGTGTTAACCTTAAATGAAATGTACATGAGGATGAAAACAGAACAGACCATTGTTTGCATGTGTTTTAATTTGTTAGTGAATGGCAAGAAAACTATCACAGTGCAGATTATAAAATACTGCATTGCTTCCTGAAAAGTTGACATAATCCTTAAAGGAATAGTTCACCCAAGAATGACGTGTTTTACCTGGACTGGAGTCTTGTGGATTATTTGTGAGTTATTGTGATGTTTTTATCAGCTGTTTGGACTCTCATTTTGACAGCACCCATTCACTGCTGTCACCTTTGAAAACATAGTGGCAATTGGATGTAATGTGTGATGGCTTTAATATTTTGAAAATTGAACATGTTGAGCTTGTATTGAGGAGCATATTTTTGTTTATTTTAAAATGCAATGACTGATTTCTTTTGGAACTCATGTGAATGTTGGTTATACAGCGTGACTGTCACTTCATTTTAAAACCTCTGAACCTTGTCATGGCAGTAATGACACGGTATTTGCCAATCCCCCGTACATACGGGTATATAAGATGGCGGCATGCAACCACTCATTCAGGTTTTCGCTGAGGAGCCGAGCCGCAGCCCGGCGTCAGCGCGACGTAGGGTCGTGGCAGGGGATGTAACGTCTCCGTTCCCTCCTTCAGGGAACGAGGGTTACGTATGTAACTGTCACAAGGACGGTCTCTGTGGCTCCCTCCATCCCCCGCCAGCGGGAGCCTTCACCGGAGTTCTAGTCACTACATTTCCCACAATCCCGTGCCTGGGGCTCCACTTCCGGTTCCGGGTTACCCCGGTGCACTTCCCGTTTGGCGGCCATTTCAGAGCGTCGCGCTGCTCTGCTCTCCGCAAAGTTTTGTTAGTCATGCTATCAATCCTGAGCGTTTTCCTATCAGACTGCTTACTCGTTGCCAACCGGACTGTTTATTGTTTGTGCGAACCGTTGCTGCCTGCCCTCCTTCGACCCTCGCTATTCCCTTGGATTATTCCCTTCGATCGCCGCCGGCCCCGACCTCTTGCCTGGACTCTGACCACCCCTTTCGGTTTGCCTACACCACACCAGGCCGCCGTTGTTGACCCAAGCCTGTCGATATTGTTTGTGTGCAAAATAAAGTTGTTGCAAATGGATCCTACGTCTCCGGATTCTTCCATGACTGCGTCACAGAAAACTTCGCCACATACGGATCCAGCGACAACTAGCCAGATCGCGTCAGAGGTCTCCACTCAAGCCTCTGTTCTTACGCGTCACCAGCAACAACTGGATAATCTCTCCGCCTTAACTGAGCAGCTAGTTCGGGCGATACAAGGTCTGCAGATCGCTACACCTCCTGCTCCACCGCCGGCTACTAACCCACCTGCAGCGGCCTCGTCTATCACCGCAAGCCCCCGATTAGCGTTTCCTGAAAAATCCGGTGGTGCTTTCTCAGCATCAAGGCCAACCTCCCAAGACCTTCCCCTGTGCCTTCTTCTCCCACAAACTCAGTCCAGCAGAACGAAATTACGACGTGGGCAACAGGGAGTTGTTGGCCATCAAGCTCGCCCTCGAGGAGTGGCGGCATTGGCTAGAGGGCGCTAAACATCCATTCACTATTCTAACTGATCATCGGAACCTGGAGTATCTCCGCTCCGCCAGGGTCCTCAATCACCGTCAGGCCAGATGGTCGCTGTTCTTCCCCCGCTTCCAATTCGAGATAACTTATCGACCTGGCTCCTGGATTCACGAACCCGACCGCTCCACCACACCACCAGAGATGATTCTGCCTGCCTCAGTCATTCTAGCCCCCGTGGCCTGGGACATTATGACCGAAATCACCGAGGGTCACGCCCAGGACCCCCCTCCGACCGACTGTCCAGAAAATTTAACCTATGTTCCCGTTCATCTGCGCTCCCGAGTCCTGTCCGAGGTCCACTCTACCCCTTGCTCGGGTCACCCGGGGTTAGAGGCCACGATCGAGCTACTAACAACCGTTTCTGGTGGCAGTCCCTCCGCTCCGACACCATAACTTTCATTAAGAACTGTTCTGTGTGCAACACCTCCAAGACCCCTCGTCAGCTTCCTGCCGGCCTTCTGCAGCCTCTACCAGTGCCTAACCGCCCATGGTCCCACATTGCCGTCGACTTTGTCACCGATCTCCCCTCCTCCCACGGTCAGACCACCGTCCTCTCTGTTATCGATTGATTCTCCAAGGGCTGTCGTTTCATCCCATTTCCCAAACTACCCACCGCCATGGAGACGGCTGAGGCCCTATGCAACTCGGTGTTCCGCTTCTACGGGCTGCCGGAGAATATCATCTCAGATCGAGGACCCCAGTTCACCTCACGATTATGGTCCGACTTCTTCAACCTGCTGGGGGTGAACGTGAGCCTTACGTCAGGGTACCACCCTCAGGCCAATGGACAGGCCGAGAGGTTGAACCAGAAGTTGACCAGGTTTCTGCGCTCCTACTGCCAGGACCACCAGGAGGACTGGAGCCGGTTCCTGCTATGGGCTGAGTACGCCCAGAACTCCATTCGCAAACCCTCCACTAACCTCACACCTTTTCAGTGCGTTCTAGGATACCAACCCCCCTTGTTTCCCTGGTCCGGGGAACCTTCGGATTTACCTGCAGTCAACTCCTGGTTCCAACGGAGCGAGGAGACCTGGAACCGGGCCCATGTCCACCTGCAACGGGCCATCCATCGGACTCGGACCCAGGCCGATCGAAGACGTCGGGCCGGGCCATCCTACGAACCTGGGCAGTGGGTGTGGCTTTCCACTCGGGACCTGCGCCTACGTCTACCGTGCAAGAAACTTAGCCCCAGGTACGTGGGTCCTTTCAGAATCATTCATCAAATAACCCCAGTATCCTTTAGACTAGAGCTTCCACCAGAATATCGTATCTCACCCACTTTCCATATGTCTCTGTTAAAGCCCGCTGGCCGCCCGGGAGGAGCGGAGAACCTAGAGGAGACCGCTCCGCAGGGACCTTCCCCCCTGATCATCGACGGCGAGGAGGTCTACCGAGTAAACACCATTCTGGACTCCCGGCGCTGGAGGGGTCGTCTACAGTACCTGGTTGACTGGGAAGACTACGGCCCCGAGGAGAGGTCATGGGTGCCTGCCGAGGACATCCTCGATCCTGCTTTCACCACCGACTTTCATACATCGCACCCAGATCGACCAGGACCCCGTGGAAGGGGAAGACCCCGGCGCCGGTTACCTCCTCGTGCCAGGAGGCACTCGCGGGGGGGGGCTCTGTCACAAGGATGGTCTCTGTGGCTGAGACATGTTGCCACAACCTGCTGGGCGAAGGAGACCCAGCCGGAGCACAGTCAGGCACTACTCCGCAGCTAGGCCTGACTGCGGGGCATGGAGGACCCAAGGTTCACCGGAGGGAACAACTGAGGGATATAGCGCACGGATCCCGTAGGAATGGCGCAGCAAGCCGACACCAGCCGGTCTCCCGTTCACCTGATGTCTATGTTAAGACACGGGAGGACACGGCCTCGACGCGAAGGTTATAGAACCTAGCGAAGATGTTAGGTGTCGCCCAGCCAGCAGCTCTACAGATATCTGCTAGTGAGGCGCCATGAGCCAACGCATAGGATGAGGCAACACTCCGTTCTTGGAGTGGGCATGAACACCTAAGGGGCATGGCTCTCCCTGGTTTTGGTACGACAGGGAGATGGCATCTACCACGCAATGGGCCAATCTCTGTTTGGAGACAGCATTCCCTTTCTGCTGACCTCCAAAGCAGACAAAGAGCTGCTCGGTGCGTCTGAAGTGCCGAGTGCGGTCCACGTATATACGCAGGGCGCAGACTGGACACAGCAGCGCAAAGGCCCGGTCTGCCTCCTCCAGGGGCAGAGCTTGCAGGTTCACCACCTGATCGCGGAAAGGCGTGGTGGGAACCTTGGGCACATAGCCGGGCCGGTGTCTCAGGATGATGTGAGAATCGCCGGGCCCGAATTCCAGGCACGCTTCGTCGACAGAGAAGGCTTGTAGGTCCCCTACCCTCTTGATGGAGGCCAGTGCAGTCAGGAGCGCTGTCTTAAGTGACAGATGTTTTAGCTCTACTGATGCAAGTGGCTCAAATGGGACCTCCCGTAGACTCTGGAGGGCGATGGAGAGATCCCAAGAGGGTACGAGGTGCGGTCTGGGAGGATTAACCCTTCTCACACCTCTAAGGAACCTCACAATCAGTTGGTGCTAACCAAGGGATGCTCCATCCACTGCATCGTGATACGCTGCGATGGCAGCAATGTACACTTTGAGAGTCGAAGGGACAGCCTGCACTCCAACTTCTCCTGCAGGAAGGAAAGCACTACTGCAATCGGACATCTCTGTGGGTCCTCTCCACGAGAGGAGCACCAGTCAACGAACAGACCCCATCTCAGTGCATAGGTCTGCCTTGTAGAGGGAGCTCTAGACTGAGTGATAGTATCTATCACGGCCTGTGAAAGGCTGGAGAGGTCTGACGCGTCCCGTCGAGGAGCCAGACATGCAGGTTCCATAGGTTGGGACGCGGGTGCCAAATTGTGCCCATCCCCTGAGAAAGAAGGTCTCTCCTCAAGGGGATCTTCCAGGGAGGGGCTGCCGCGAGGGAAACGAGGTCTGGGAACCAGGTCTGGGTGGGCCAGTATGGCGCAACCAGCAGAACCTGCTCCTCGTCCTCCCTGATCTTGCACAGAGTCTGTGCAAGGAGGCTCACTGGGGGAAAGGCGTACTACTACACTGTGTGCCAGTGCATCCCTGCCAAGGGGAGCCTCGCTGAGGGAGTAAAACAGCTGGCAGTGGGAGGATTCGGGGGGAGGCAAACAGATCTATCTGGGCTTTGCCGAAATTGCTCCAAATCAGCTGGACTACCTGGGGGTGGAGTCGCCATTCTCCAGGATGGGTGGACTGCCGTGAGAGCAGGTCGGCTGCACAGTTGAGTTCTCCTGGAATGTGAATGGCGCGTAGCGATTTCAGCCACGTCTGACTCCACAGGAGCAGATGGCGGGCGAGTTGTGACATGCGACGGGAGCGAAGATCACCTTGATGGTTGATATAGGCTACGGTCGCAGTGCTGTCGGTGCGAACAAGCACATGCTTGTGGCGCAGCATCGGTCGGAAGCGACGCAGCGCAAGAAGCACAGCCAACAACTCTAGGCAATTGATATGCCATTGCAGTCAAGGTCCTGTCCAGGAGCCCGAGGCTGCTTGCCCGTTGCATACAGCACCCCAACCCATGGAAGAGGCATCCGTGTAAACCACAAGATGCCTGGAGACTTGTCCCAGAGGGACTCTGGCCTGAAGAAAGGCCGGGTCTGACCACGGGCTGAACAGGCGGCGACACTGCAGGGAAACGGCAATCCGGAGTGTGCCACGGTGCCATGCCCATCTCGGGACTCGATCGTGTAACCGGTGCTGAAGCGGTCTCATATGAAGCAAGCCCAGCGGTGTACCTGCGGCTGCAGCTGCCATATGCCCCAGGAGCCTCTGAAATGTTTTGAGAGGGACCGCTGTCTTGTGTCTGAATGAGTTCAGACAATTCAGCACTGACTGCGCGCGCTCGTTGGTGAGGCGGGCTGTCATGTTGACCGAGTCCAGCTCCACGCCGAGAAAAGAGATCCTCTGCACTGGGGAGAGTTTGCTCTTCTCTCGGTTGACCTGAAGACCCAGATGGCTGAGGTGCCAGAGCACCAGGTCCCTGTGTTCACACAACAAATCCCGCGAGTGAGCTATGAGAAGCCAGTCGTCGCGAATGCCCATCCGCCAGAGGGGGGATAAGGCAGCTTCCGTGACTTTCGTAAAGACACAGGGAGAGAGGGACAGGCCAAATGGAAGCACTTTGTACTGATACACTCGACCCTCGAAAGCAAACCGCAGGAAGGGTCTGTGTCGAGGTAGAATCGAGACGTGAAAGTACGCGTCCTTCAGGTTGATGGCTGCAAACCAATCCTGGTTTGCACTTCGTTGTGAGCATCTTGAACGGCAGCCTGAGAAGGGACCGATTCAGAGCTCGAAGATCCAGGATGGGTCTTAGCCCACCGCTCTTTTTGGGCACAATGAAGTAGGGACTGTAGAACCCTGACTTCATCTTGGCTGGAGGGACAGGCTCAATTGCATCCTTCGCCAGTAGGACTGCAACCTCCGCACGCAGGACAGCGGCATGTGTGTCCGAGTGGACAGAAGTGGATAGGACGCCTCTGTACCTGGGCGGACGCCTGGCGAACTGAATCGCATAGCCGAGACGTACCGTCCGAATCAACCACTGCGAGGGGCTGGGAAGCTGAAGCCAGGCTCCCAGCCTGGTCGCCAGGGGAATAAAGGGAACGTTGACCAACGTGACCGCGGTGGGGCAGCCTGGGGGGGAAGGGGACTGATCCCAGAAGGAAGAACGTCCTGGAGAAAAGTCTGACTGCACTGGGCAGCGCTTACCTTCTTCCCTGGTTCCCGCGCTGGCAATATCGAGCTCCGAGTCCGGATCCGAGGAGGCAAGGCATCACTCAAGAAGGGAACTCGGGGCGGCGCCGCTCTCCCACGGCCAGCTCGACGTCGAGTTGCCAATCTAGCATCGTGTGCCTCGGCAGGGGACGGAGCTGGTTTTTTAGGGGCCGCAGGGGGGCGTCCTCGGCGACGGGCAGGTGGAGGTTGAGAGCCCGGGGACGTGGTAGCACTGTCGCGACGGGGCAGGATATATTTTATCGCCTCCGTCTGCTTCTGGACCCCCAAGAACTGCTGGGCAAAGTTCTCGGCGGTGTCGCCGAATAGGCCGCCCTGGGAGATGGGAGCGTTGAGAAAGCGAGCTTTGTCGACGTCTGCCATCTGGGCCAAGGTCAGCCATAGGTGTCACTCCTGGACCACAACCGTGGACATCACCTGGCCAAGGGAACGTGCTGTGACCTTCGTCGCTCGAAGGGCAAAGTCGGCCGCAGCACGGAGTTCCTGCATAACCTCTTGGTCAGGGCCACCGTCGTGCAGATATTTCAACGCCTGGGCTTGATAGACTTGCAGGGTAGCCATGGCGTGCAGGGCAGTGGCAGCTTACACGGGGTGCAGAAGTCCGCGGGGCTTTGCTAGCCGGCGGAGCATTCTGCACAACCTGGAAGTCCCCCAAGTGTCTCACCGCGGCAGCCGAAAAACCTTGACGGCTCAACGACTTACCACGGAAAGATGACGAGGGGAGCCTACTCGCGAACGAGCGGCGGGACTTCAGCGTAGCCATGGTCATGCGTTCGCAATGAATCCATGAACCATCCATGAACGCTGCCTCAGCGTGCTCTCGGCCCAGGCACATGAGGCAGTGATCATGTCCGTCCAGCGAAGCGAGGAAACTACCACATGCAGAAGAGCACGGCCGGAAAGACATACCGGGAAAATGTCCTCCAAGCCGTGAGAAATTTACCCTTTTAGATCCCGGTTTGCCCAGGGAGGAACCGCGGCACAACTGTGCACTCAAATGGGGCTGGCTCGCTGCTCTTCTTGCTGTGAAAACAGCAGCCCGCAGGATCTCGCTGGCGGCTGCCAAACGCTCTTTTAGAACAACTCTTTTAGTTTTTGGCAGCACACCAGCGGAGAGAGTCATCTCATCAGGAACTCTTTTTCTGTTTTGTGAATCGGGCTCGAAACGAAGGCTCCGAAGCGAAAATCTGAATGAGTGGTTGCATGCCGCCATCTTATATACCCGTATGTACGGGGGAGTGGCTCGGCATGCAAATACCACTCGCCAATGTTCATTGGCCTTTTGAATAAGGCTCAGAGATGATTGGACTCTCAGGCGAGTTCCCATATGTAACGTCGTAGTGAAATGACTGAAGGGGAAGGACAGTTCCAAGAAAAATAACAGATAGCATTACATTTTATAGTTGTTTTCAAATACTGTATTATAACTTATATAATACACATACATTCAGCCTGTAATGATGGCAAGACAATAAACACATTGAAGGGTTCATTTCCTGTTTTCCATTCACTCTTTGAGCCTATATCAATATGTTGCAACAGGACATACAGGACTGCTTTAAACAGTCTAGTTGCACAAGTAAACTAAATAAGAGTTCATTGCACTGAGTCTGAAATGTCAGTCCTAAATTTTCACGTTAAAAAATAAATACCTCACGTTGTGTCAATGAAGTTTACACACTGCTTCTGAAACTGCGTCTCGCAACACAAAGCACTGTAAAGGCCCTTGTACACTGAGTTCACATAAATTAGTGGTCTTCTTTATAATATGTGGCTCCAGTAACAAGCAAAGCATCAAAGTTTACTGACATTCTGAAGTAAACTTTGAATCACCTAGGATAATCCAGCAGCTCCTCTCCTTTCTCTCTATATCTTATAATTGGATGGACCCAATATATGTTTTCTTTTTCTCTTTTTTAAGAAGAGCATGGACAACAAAATTCTCCTCACTGCTTGAAGATTCCATTTTGTATTGTTTTGCAAATTTTTGAGAAGGGTCTAGCTGCAGACATGCACTTGCATTTTCAGACCTGCACTCTTAGACAACTGCACTTCTGCAAGTGATGTCACTAGCAGTCTATTTTATTTTTATTTTCTATTGTATTTATATGAGGACACTCAGTGCAGCTCAAGCTGGAGGCTGTGGAGAAGCAGATCCATGAGCTGTTGGAGAAGCAGGCCGAGTTGAGAGAGAGGAGAGCCATGCTGGAATCTTCCCGGGCTGATGCTCACAAGTCTGAGGTAAGTACACAGCGCAATGCTAACACTCCCAAAACCTCTACTCCGTGTGTTTCTCTGCATAGGCCCAGTGCACCCAGGGCGGGATTTTCCTAGGTCTCCTTGTAACGTGAAAAGAGTGGAGGAAGCAAATGCAGGATGATGACAGTTTATTAATAATGAAACAGGTAAACACAGTGACGGTGATGAAGGCTCTCGGCTGGGTGATGCAGGGGCAAGATGGCTGGTGACAGCGTGGAGTGAAGTCCCGTGGTGATGGCGTGAATCCGGTGCAGGCACGAAAAAGACACGACGACATCCAACACGAACAATCCACACGAAGACCAGACTAAAGTGACGACAGGAACAGGAACAGAGATCCGGATGAACTATCGGACGAGGGAGAGGAGAATGAGGTGAGTATTTAAAGCCAGCGATAATGAGAGACACCTGTGCCGGACTGATCAGCAGCTCAGCTGAGCGAGCAGGCATCACATGACAAACATACAGATCACGAGACCTGAGAACACGGCAGATGTGTGAACCGTGACAGTACCCCCTCTCCTAGGAACGTCCCCTGACGTTCCCAGATAGCCTTACCCGTTGATTGTAATCATCGATAAGGGAGTGATCCAGGATGTCCCTGGCTGGTACCCAACTTCTCTCCTCCGGACCGTAACCTTCCCAGTCCACCAAGTACTGGTATCTGCGCCCCCTCCGCCTAGAATCCAGAATGCGATTGACCGAATAGGTGGGTTCCCCGTCTACGAGTCGCGGCGGTGGGGGAACCGGGGCTGGCGGATTAATGCGTGAGAAAAAAACGGGTTTGATTTTGGAAACGTGGAACACGGGGTGAATTCTCCTGTATACTGGAGGAAGTTTAAGGCGGACTGCCACCGGGCTAATGATTTTGGTGACAGGAAACGGGCCAATGAATTTGGGAGCAAGTTTATTCGAGACGGATCGGAGCGGAATGTTCTTGGTAGAAAGCCACACTTTGGAACCGACGACGTATACGGGAGGCCTTGACCGGTGGCGATCAGCCTTGGCCTTGGTGCGCACTCCCACCTGGAGTAGAGTCTCGCGGGCTCTGGTCCAGGTGCGATGGCACCTCTGGATGAAAGCGTGGGCGGAGGGGACCGCGACTTCGGATTCCAGACTAGGAAAAATTGGTGGCTGGTACCCTAAGCTACATTCAAATGGTGATAGGCCCGTAGACGATACTGGTAATGAATTGTGGGCATACTCCACCATTGAGAGTTGTTGGCTCCAGGAGGAAGGATTTCTAGTGACCATACATCGCAAAGTTCTTTCCAAATCTTGGTTGGCTCTCTCAGTTTGACCATTGCTTTGAGGATGGAACCCCGAAGAGAGACTAACAGTTGCCCCCAGTAATCTACAAAACTCTTGCCAAAATTTGGACACAAATTGGGGTCCCCTGTCGGAGACCACGTCCGTCGGGAGGCCATGTAAGCGGAAAACGTGGTCCACGACAGTCACCGCTGTCTCCTTGGCTGAGGGTAATTTGGGCAAGGGAATAAAATGGGCCGCCTTCGAGAACCGGTCCACCACGGCCAAAACTACCGTGTTGCCCTGAGAGGGCGGGAGGGCGGTGACAAAATCTAGCGCAATGTGGGACCAGGGTCTTGAAGGGACCGGCAGCGGTTGAAGGAGTCCATCTGGAGGTCTGTTAGATGTCTTACCAATGGCACAAACTGAGCAAGCCAAAACAAAACTGCGAACGTCACGAGCCATAAGAGGCCACCAAAACCGTTGCTTAACCACATGTATGGTACGATTGACTCCTGGGTGGCATGCTACATTAGAACAGTGACCCCACTGAATAACCTCGGACCGTAATTCCTCTGGCACAAATAACCGGTTCGGTGGACAAGCGACCGGAGGCGTTACCCCTTCTAAGGCTGTCTTAACCTTCGTTTCGACCTCCCATGTGAGAGTTGAAACGATAAGCGTCTCAGGAAAAATACTCTCGGGAGTGGACGGGCGATCGGTGTGGTCAAAAATACGCGACAAAGAATCGGGTTTGACATTTTTGGAACCCAGGCGGTACGAAATGGTAAAGTCAAAACGTCCGAAAAAAAGTGCCCACCGAGCCTGCCTAGAGTTCAATCTTTTGGCAGTTTTAATATATTCGAGGTTCTTATGATCGGTCCATACAATGAAAGGTACCCCCGACCCCTCCAGCCAATGACGCCATTCCTCTAATGCCAACTTGACTGCCAACAACTCTCGATTACCAATATCGTAATTTGACTCAGCCGGTGACAGACGATGTGAAAAAAACACGCAGGGATGCATCTTGTCGTCTGTGGCCGAATGCTGTGATAGAACCGTACCTACCCCCACCTCCGACGCGTCAACCTCCACCACGAACTGACGTGATGGATCAGGGGTCACGAGAATGGGAGCCGAAACGAAGCGGCTCTTCAGTTTGGCAAACGCAGCCTCAGCTGTGTCAGACCACCTGAACGTCGTTCTGGGGGAGGTTAAGGCGGTCAGAGGCGCGGCTAGTTGGCTGAAATTGCGGATGAAACGTCGGTAAAAATTGGCAAACCCCAGAAACCTCTGCAGGGCCTTACGGGAATCTGGAGTTGGCCAATCCACCACAGCCTGAACTTTCGCTGGATCCACACGAATTCCCTCAGCCGACAAGATGTACCCTAGGAAAGGAACAGACTGTGCATGAAAAACGCATTTCTCCGCCTTGACAAAAAGCCCATTCTCTAACAGCCTCTGAAGCACTCGCCGGACGTGCTGCACATGTTCCTGGAGAGACGAGGAAAAAATCAATATGTCGTCCAGGTAGACATATATGAACTGGTCGACCATGTCTCGCAGCACGTCATTGACGAGTGCCTGAAAGACCCCTGGGGAGTTGGACAAACCGAAGGGCATGACCAAGTATTCAAAGTGCCCCCTGGGGGTATTAAAGGCGGTCTTCCATTCATCTCCCCTCCTGATGCGGACCAAATGATATGCATTCCTTAAGTCCAATTTAGTGAAGACTGACGCTCCCTGCAACCTCTCGAAGGCTGAAGATATCAACGGCAAAGGGTAGGTATTCTTTACCGTGATATTATTCAACCCCCGGTAATCAATACAAGGTCGCAGAGATCCGTCTTTCTTCCCCACAAAAAAGAACCCCGCCCCCGCTGGAGAAGAGGAGGGTCGAATGAACCCGGCTGCTAGAGAATCAGAAATGTATTTCTCCATAGCCTCCCTCTCAAGAACAGAGAGTGAATATAATTTGCCCTTAGGCGGAGACGTACCTGGCAATAACTCTATCGCACAGTCATAGAGACGATGAGGAGGGAGAGAAGCAGCCCGAGACTTACTGAACACTTCCTTCAGGTCGAGGTACTCTACGGGCACGTTACTCACATCCACCGCCTTCTCCTGAAACAGAGAAACAGAAACAGACGGACAAGCAGACACAAGACAAGATTCATGACATTTAGTGCTCCACTCAGACACGGACTGGAGCTGCCAATCAATCCGGGGGTTGTGTTTGATGAACCAAGGATGTCCAAGAACAACGGGTGCAAGAGGGGAGTCCAGAATGTAAAAGGGGATACTCTCACTGTGGTTGCCAGATACATTGAGAGTAACGGGTTTAGTGACGAATGTGATCTTGGGTAGA
This sequence comes from Labeo rohita, assembly GCF_022985175.1. Classification (NCBI taxonomy): domain Eukaryota; kingdom Metazoa; phylum Chordata; class Actinopteri; order Cypriniformes; family Cyprinidae; genus Labeo; species Labeo rohita. The sequence goes on from NW_026129275.1 coordinate 72,942, forward strand.
GTTTGACCATTGAGAGCGTTGACGGCGATGGGGTCGGTGAGGGGACTGAGGGGAACCTGATTGGAATGTGCAAACGAATAGTCCATGAAATTACCTTCAGCCCCAGAGTCCAGAAGTGCAGTGCAGTGAAGATCGTGATTCTGCCATCTTAGCCTAACCGGAAGGAGCGTGGAGGTCGCGCTGGATGAGGTCTTCTTAGCGGAGATCCCACCCGACAGTAGCCTCAGATTTACTGTCGGGCTGGCCCTTTTACCGGGCAGTTGAAAGCGTAATGTCCAGGAGCTCCACAGTATAAACAAAGGCCCCGGGATCTCCGCCTCTCCTTCTCCTCCCGGGAAAGCCGAGCTCGACCCACCTGCATGGGTTCGTGTTCGTCGTGGGGGCTGATCGCGTCATGGCCGCTGGCTCGTGGTGGAATTCCCTCTCCAGGGGGGAGCCGAGCGAGACGAGAGTCTACCCGCAAAGCAAGGTCGATGAGTCCATTGAGGTTAGCGGGTAGATCCAGGGCGTAGATCTCCTTTTGAACGCGATCAGCCAGCCCATGCAGGAACATATCCCACTGCGCCTCCTCATTCCATTGACACTCTGCCGCGAGGGTGCGAAACTTGATAGAATAGTCAGAGACGGATCTCTCCCCCTGTCGGAGATCCATCAAAGTCCGAACACCCTCTTCATTTCGGCCGAGAGTGTCGAGAATGAGGCACAACAGGGATCTTGATTTTCCCACACCGCCGTGCCCCAAAGCGCCGCCCTCCCCGTCAATAGGGTGAGCACGAACGCCACCTTGCTTTCCTCACTACCGAATGTGCGAGGTTGTAACGCAAAATGCATCGAGCATTTAGTGAGGAAAGCTTGGCAGAAATTCGGCTCACCACTATAGACCTCCGGCGGGGGAAGGCGGGGCTCCAGCTGTTGAGCCGCAGCAGATGGTCCGAGTGCTGCGAGAGGGGCGGGCGGCGTGGGCGGCGTGGGCGGCGTGGGCGGCGTGGGCGGCGTGACTGGCGCGGCGGGAAGTTGCAACTGTTGCATACGCTGAGTCAGCTCGGACACCTGCACCACAAGAGCACGGATAGCCTGACCGGAATCGCTCGTGCTCTTTTCCTGTTTCTCCAGCCGAGAGATACAATCCTGGAGATAATCTTCCATCGTGGGTTGTGAGGTGCCTGCTGCTTCCATTACGGTCCGATAGTTCTGTAACGTGAAAAGAGTGGAGGAAGCAAATGCAGGATGATGACAGTTTATTAATAATGAAACAGGTAAACACAGTGACGGTGATGAAGGCTCTCGGCTGGGTGATGCAGGGGCAAGATGGCTGGTGACAGCGTGGAGTGAAGTCCCGTGGTGATGGCGTGAATCCGGTGCAGGCACGAAAAAAGACACGACGACATCCAACACGAACAATCCACACGAAGACCAGACTAAAGTGACGACAGGAACAGGAACAGAGATCCGGATGAACTATCGGACGAGGGAGAGGAGAATGAGGTGAGTATTTAAAGCCAGCGATAATGAGAGACACCTGTGCCGGACTGATTAGCAGCTCAGCTGAGCGAGCAGGCATCACATGACAAACATACAGATCACGAGACCTGAGAACACGGCAGATGTGTGAACCGTGACACTCCTTTACTCTGTCGCCATGACACCTCAGACCCTGGGCACAGCAGCAGCGGAAGACGCGAGCCAGGCCCCGGGCAAGGACCTCTCTCCCTTCGCCGCCTCCTGTCTTCGAGACCTCCAGCCGGAACCACTTTGATCCTCTCCGCGAAAACCGAACGTGACGCTGTGATCATCTGAGACTCCATCGTTCGCACCCAAAGCACTTATTATAAATGAAATGATCACAGAGATTTGATGTACTCTGCTTGACTGAAACCTGGCTAAAACCAAATGATTATATTGGTCTAAATGAGTCTCTGCCAAGTTACTGTTACAAGCCCCGTAAGATTGGTCATGGCAGTGGTGTTGCAACAATATATAATGATATTCTCAGTATTACTCAGAAATGAGAAAATAACCAAAACAATCCAAGGTTCTTATTCAGCATAGTGGCTAGATTAACAAACGATCAGACATCACCCAATCTAAATATTCCCTTACATTTTAATAGTAATGACTTTATGAATTTCTTCACTGATGAAATAGATAACATCAGAAATACAATAACAAATGTAGATCAGCATCTAATATGTCAGCCTCTTTCGCCACACCAAAAGAAATACTGAACTGAAAAACTTGCCTAACAAGACAATAATTTTTGCTTGTCTAGAAAATCCTTCTTGATTTAAGAATTTTTAGATAATTTGGCTGGAAACAAGACAAAAAATCTAAGTAAGAAAAGCATATTTTGCAACATTAACTCAAAAAATGGCCTCTGGCAAGTTGACGTCTCGTTTTCTACGTTTGCCAGACCGGAGGCATTAGCTTTAGCTGTTACGCTTTTTTGGGTAATGGTTGCAGGCTTGAAATCTAGTGGCTGTCCTAGAAAGCTACAGGCAGGTGAGTTTTAATTAGGGTTGGAGTTGAACTCTGCAGGGCTGCAGCTCTCCAGGAACAAAATTTGCCACCCCTGAAATAGAGTCTAGAAAAATTAAATTACAATAAATTAACAAAAATAATTTAGGAAAAAAATAAAACAATTTCATTGAGCCCTATTTATTTAATTTTTGTCTTTGTTTTATTGTAGTTGTGCTTTAGTTTGTTACTTGCAACTAGGTTCTTATTATTAATAACAAAGATAAAACAACCAAAAATTACATGTCATGATATAAATTGTTATTGTGAAATAAAATTACTATATCATGAAATAAGATTTGGCTTTATCCTTTAAGCCTTTAAGTTCACCAAAATCCTGTGTAGTGGCACTGGCATGTGGTTATTAT